>NC_140229.1:242500-272500 GCF_951802725.1 Rutilus rutilus
TGTGCACAGGTGTAGTCTTTCTTTACAAATTGACCTCAACAAATTACTTGTCTGGCCTTAAAATTTATAAAACAGAATTATTTATCGCTTCCGCGTAGCCATGTGAACCGGAACTACTTTGACAACATTTTATCTGTACAGAGGTTAAGGAAAGGGAAGGAGGCCTTCACAGGGGAGAGACTAGTGGACACTTCAGGACTGCGTTGTCGTCGTGTCTAACGAGTACATCAGGATTTATGGGAAGTGTTCCCGGTTCCGGCTGACCTGATCTATGCAGCCTAACATTGAATTATAGAAGTCTATAATGTGTTATGTGTATGCTAGATCAAAGAGATGTGACAGAGTGTGTCTGCTTCCCGGACAATGTTAGGGAGACTGTTAAAAAAACAGTTAAAAAAACTGTTACAAAGTTTTGGTGCTAAATAGGAGAAGGATCTACCGCCAGCAGTCGATTTTGATATTCTAGGTATTATCAACTGGCCGGAATTTTGAGATCGCAATAGACGTGAAGGACTATAATGCGTTAAGAGCTCGCTCAAGTACTGCGGGGCTAAACCATTTAGTGCTTTGTAAGTAATCAGCAATATTTTAAAATGTATACGATGTTTAATAGGGAGCCAGTGCAGTGTTGGCAGAACCGGGCTAATATGGTCATACTTCCTGGTTCTGGTAAGAACTCGAGCTGCTGCGTTTTGGACCAGCTGTAGTTTGTTTATTAAGCGTGCAGGGCAACCACCCAGTAGAGCATTACAATAATCTAGCCTTGAGGTCATAAAGGCATGAACTAATTGTTCGGCATTTGTCATTGAGAGAATATTACCTAATTTAGATATATTTTTAAGATGGAAATGCGGTTTTACAGATACTAGAAACTTGACTTTCAAATGAAAGATTGGTATCAAAGAGCACACCCAGGTTCCTAACCAACGACCATCAAGTGTTAGACAGTATTCTAGGTTAATACGTGAAGTTTTTTGTCCAATAATTAGAATCTCTGTTTTTTCAGAATGAAGTAGTTAGTGCCGTTAGTATATAAGTGCTGTGACCTTTCCCAGTTTAGTCTAACGCAAGATATGTACTTTTTAAAAAATAGATATGGAGTAGAATAGGAGAGAAAAGAAAGTGTTAGTGTTTATAGATCAAGTGTCGATGATAAAGATGCGTCTTCAGCCATTTCTTGAATATGGCTATAGACTCAGGTTGAGTTCAGCAGGTCATTCCTCCAGCAGGGAACAGTCCAGGTGAAGGTCCGTGAAAGTGAGTCTGTGTCTCTTTGGGATGATGCACCACGAGGCGACGTTCACTTGTAGAACACAAGCTTCTGTAGACACATCGGACTGAAGTAGTGAGTTTAGGTATAGGGAGCAGAGCCAGTGGTTGTTCTGCAGGAAAACATCAGTGCCTTGAATCTGATGCGAGTGGCTGTTGGGAACCAGTGCAGGTTTATGAGGAAAGGAGTGACGTGTCTCTTCAGCTCGATAAAGACACTCTTGATGTAGCATCTGGATCAGTTGCAGAGATTTGACAGTGATACTGGAAGGAGAGAGCATTACAATAGTCCAGTCTGGACAAAACAAGAGCTTGGACAAGGAGTTGTGTAGCTCCGATAGGAAGGGCCTGATCCTCCTAATGTTGTATAAGGCAAATCTGCAGGTCTGTGAAGCTCAGCTGATCATCAATCACAACTCCAAGGTTCTTGGCTGACCTGGATGGAGTTATGGATGATGAACCCAGCTGAATGGAGAAATTGTGATGAAGTGTTTGGTTGGCCGAGACCACAAGCAATTCTGTCTTCACCGGGTTTAGTTGAAGGTGGTGGTCCTTCATCCAGCCAGAAATGTCTGTCATGCAGGCTGAGATGCGAGCAGCTCCCGTCGGATCATCCGGATGGAGTGAGAGAAAGAGTTGTGTGTTGTCAGTGTAGCAGTGATAGGAAAAACCATGTTGATGAATGACTGAATGACAGATCCTACTGATAAGATTGAGATGGAGAAGAGAAGCAGTCCCAGCACTGAGCCCTGAGGCACTCCAGTAGCTAGATGATAACTGTGATGGGATAAACCATGTTTCTGAATTACAGATCCTAGTGATGACATGTAGATGGAGAAGAGATGCGGTCCTAGCACTGAGCCCTGAGGCACTCCAGTAGCTAGATGATAACTGTGATGGGATAAACCATGTTTCTGAATGACAGATCCTAGTGATGACATGTAGATGGAGAAGAGAAGCGGTCCTAGCACTGAGCCCTGAGGCACTCCAGTAGCTAGATGTTGGGTCTCAGACATTCACTCCTCCACGACACCCTGAAGGACCTACTGAGAGGTCAGACCTGAACCATTGGAGTGCTGTTCCTGAAATGCCCTTCATCATGAGGGTTGACAGGATGATCTGGAGGTTAATTGTGTCAAAAGCAGCAGCAGATCCAGCAGAATGAGAACTGAGGATTTGGCAGCTGCTCTTGCCAGTCTCAGAGCTTCAATAACCAAGAGCAGGGCCGTCTCAGTTGAGTGAAGCTTCTGAAACCAGACTGGTTGATCTGTGTGAGAAATGTAGAGACTTAATTGAACACGACTCGTTTCAAGTGTTTTAGCAATGAATGGAAGAAGGGATACCGGTCTGTAATTTTCCAGATGTGCTGGATTCAGAGTGGGTTTCTTAAGCAGTGGGGTTATCTGCTGTGGGAAAGATACCAGTGTGAAGAGAGGTGTTGATGATACGAGTGAGTGCAGGTACAACTGAGGAAGAAATGGCTTGAAGTAGATGAGTGGGAATAGGATCAAGCAGACAGGTAGTAGGGTGATTGGAAAGGATGAGTTTGGAAACTTCTGCCTCTGAGAGCAGAGAGAAGGAAGAGAGTGTGTGTTTGCTGTTAAGATGTGTGTGTCAGTTTGTGGTGTGGAGAATTGGCTCCCGATGGTGGTTGTGTCATTTATGAAGAATGTGGCAAAATCGTCCACTGTTAGGGTTGATGAAGGAGGAGGAGGGTTAAGAAGAGAGGAGAAAGTCTTGAAAAGCATGCGAGAATCAGAAGAATTGTTAATTTTGTTGTGATAGTAAGTCATTTTAGCAGTAGAGACATTAGCAGAGAAGGAAGAGAGCAGGGATTGATAAAGACAATGTGGAATATAAAGGTCAGTAGGATCTT
Organism: Rutilus rutilus; assembly: GCF_951802725.1. Classification (NCBI taxonomy): domain Eukaryota; kingdom Metazoa; phylum Chordata; class Actinopteri; order Cypriniformes; family Leuciscidae; genus Rutilus; species Rutilus rutilus. Next base: position 245,646 of record NC_140229.1, read on the forward strand.
TCCATTTGCGCCACTTCCTCTCTGCAGAGGGTGTGGCGCGGGCTGGCCTGGAGGAAAGGGGGCAGAAGTTGTCCAAGCACAATGTTAGAGTGAAGAAAAAGTATCAGTTGCACTGTTAGTATCTAGTGATGAGAGCTGATTAGGAGGAGGAAGTGTGGATGAGACCAAAGAGAATAGGCGAGAGGGTGAGAGTGAGCATAGGTTTCGCCGAAAGGTGACCTGTGGAGGAGTGTGTGTTGTGTTCTGAGGCAGGTTGAGGTTGAGTGTGAGTGTGAGGAGGAAGTGATCTGAGGTGTGCAGTGGAGTGACCAGTGTATGGTCAGTGGAGCAGTAGCATGTGTAAATAAGGTCCAATTTATTACCGCCGTTGTAGATACTCGTTTGAGGTCGAATGAGGCGAGCAAAGTGTGGAAATCAGCAGCCTGAGGCTTTTCTAGGTGGATGTTGAAGTCTCCAACAACTACCTGAGGAGTACCATCCTCAGGGAAGGATGAGAGTAACACATCCAACTCCTCCAAGAAACTCCCAAGCTGATCTGGGGGACGATAAATAACTACAAAATGTATTTTAATAGGACTGGTGATAGTAATTGAATGCGATTCAAATGAGCCGTTGGCACACAGAGGTGGTAAAGGATAAACTCCATCCCTTCGGGTCAGGTGAGGGGTGTGTGAGAAAGTGAAGTTAGTGGAGAGGGCAGCAGGTGTGGCAGTATCCTCTGGTCCAACCCAGGACTCAGTCAGGGCCAATTGGCTGAGACCTGAATGACTAGAATTAGATGTAATGAAATCACCTTTGTTTACAGCGGACTGGCAATTCCAGAGATCAATAGGAAAAGAGATTAAAGGACTAGAAGACACCGGAAAGGTACGCAGGTTGTTTGGATTGCACAGCCTCCTACGTGTGACATTTGATTTTGTGTGTTAGTAATTGTAGGGATTTGGAAGCACATAGTGAAGAGAGGTCACAAATAGAAAGATGAGAACAAGTTGTGTAGAAAAAGGAAGGAAATAACAAGAAATTACTCAAGTGCCTTGTCGGTGTCCTTGCTCGGTGGAGTCTTCACACGAGGGTTGCTGCGTCTGCTGCCGCTGTATGCTACTTGATTTTATACCCACCTGAAATGTTGTGATTGAATACAGCTGGACACGCCTCACTATCAAAACTGTTTACCCAAACGCGAACAAATGAGACTTCACCACACGATTCTAGCACGTGAGCACAGTAAACAAACAATGTTTCCTAGTAACTACAACTGCGCTAAAATACAATGAGAAAAAGATACAAAACCACTTACAGTTACTGTCACTTCCACACACACACTGTCACACACATACACTCTCTAACACACACACTCTGCTGAACTTCTTCCACATATGAAACACTGAACCAGTCTGATGCTCACAGGTGATTCATTGCAGCGGGTACCTGAAGCTCCGTCAGTTCGTGATGGACGTGTCTCTGTACGAGTCCTGCTATCAGATCGTGGGTCTGGTGGCCGTCGGTCAGTCTCTTCCTCCCAGCGGCGTGACGGACATCAAACTCCACAGCAATATGTTCATGTTCCGCGCGAGTCTCGATCTCAAACTAATTTTCCTGGACAGCAGGTGAGATTCGACTGAACTCTGAACACTGTCTCTCACAGGCACAGCAGCACACACACACACACACTCTCACAGTGCAGCACTCAACTTTCACTTCCACAGCTAATATGGTGCATTTAAGTCATGTCGGAAAGATCCTATTTACCAGTTGAACACTGCGAACATCAGGCTCTTCCTCAGTGTTTCTGTCTTTTCCAGCATAAATATCTAAACATTCTAAAATCAAGATACTCTATATTGCTAAAAGAATTGGGACACTCCTCCAAATCATTGAATTCAGGTGTTCCAATCACTTCCATGGCCACAGTTGTACAAATCAAGCACTAGGCATGCAGACGCTTCTACACACATCTGTGAAAGGCTGGGTCGCTCTCAGGAGCTCAGTGAACTCAAGCGTGGGACCGTGATCGGTTGCCACCTGTGCAATAAGTCCATTCCTGAAATTTCCTCACTACGAAATATTCCATGGTCAACTATTAGTGATATTATAACAAAGTGGAAGCCATTGGGAACAACAGCAACTCAGCCACGAAGTGTTAAGCATTGTAAAAAGATGGTGCATGCTAAGGCTCACAGTGCGCAGAAGTCGCCAACTTTCTGAATAGTCAGTATCTACAGACCTCCTAACTTCTGTGGCCTTCGGATTAGGTCAAGAACAGTGCATAGAGCTTCATCGAATGGCTTTCCATGGCCGAGCAGCTGCATCCAAGCCTTACATCATCAAGTGCAATGCAAAGCGTGCGATGCAGTGGTGTAAAGCAGCCGCCAATGGCGTCAAAATATCTGCCAATGGCGTCAGAAAAGTAATCTTGTTTCCCCTTCAAATTAAGATTATTTTTCTGGCAGATATTTGTACTTGTTTTAAGCACGTCATTTAATTTTGATCAGTTTTTCAGTAAACAAGAATTAATATCTTCAGTCATTTTGCTGTTTTGTGCTGTAAAACGAGACAGAAACACTGAGGAAGAGCCTCATGTAGCAGCGAACGCACATGATGAACCGTGAGAAATAGCTTCTGTATCGATGGTCAATTTGTTGAAATGAATAAAAGTATTTTTTCCATTTAGCTAAATTGCATGTACAAAATAATGTATAACGATACAATTTACATCATCTCCTTAAAATTAATAAAAACAAAACAAAACATGCATTCTTTAATCATAATTTTGTAGAAGTAGAGTTAAAAAATCTTGCAGAATTTTTGTAGAAATGATACATCGCAATCTTGCTCCAATCAAAGTGACTTGACATCATATTTCCGACTTTCCAACTTGAAAATACAAACTTCTCAGGAGGACTTGAATGCACCAATTATACTTACAGTCTGGAACCAACCGGAAGAAACATCAGCTGTGATTTTTAACCATTTAAACCATTGGTAGAAGCAGAAGGAGTGTCTTTCATCTGAACGTGTGTGTGTCAGGGTGGCGGAGTTAACCGGTTATGAGCCGCAGGATCTGATTGAGAAGACTCTCTACCATCACGTCCACGGCTGTGACGTCTTCCAGCTGCGATACGCACATCATCTACGTGAGTCGCTTCACACACACTTTCCTCTGTAGATCATCTACAGCCGCAGCATGAATGTGTTCGTTCTACTGACATGTCTGAGCAGCGTTTGCATGGAAACCCTAGTGAAGCTGTGTGTGTGTTTGTGTGTGTGTGTGTGTGTTTGTGTGTGTCTCAGTGCTGGTGAAGGGGCAGGTCACCACCAAGTACTACCGTCTGCTGTCGAAACACGGCGGCTGGGTCTGGTTGCAGAGCTGCGCCACCATCGTCCACAACAGCCGCTCGTCTCGACCGCACTGCATCGTCAGTGTCAACTACGTCCTCACGTGAGTGACCTTTGACCTCCCTCACAGCAGTGTTGAGCCAGAACCGCTCGCTCTGATGCTGTGTCTCTCTCTCCGCAGGGATGTGGAATATAAAGAGATGCAGCTCTCTCAGGACCAGAGCAGATCCAGACCGTCTCTGTCCTATAAGAACTGTCTCGCAGCTCCTCAGGACTCACGCAAACAGCTGAAAGCCAAAGCAGCCAAACTCAAAAGCAAAGCCAAAGCATGTCCGTATTCGCAGGTGAAGGTGCTGACAGACTCACCTGGGAACGTGACCTCGAGTGCTTGTGGTTTCCAGACCTCGCTGGAGTCTCCGTCCTGGAAGAGCTGCCAGCAGAGCCCCGTCTCACTGATGCACGTCCAGGAGCCGTCTCACACGCTGCCTCTGTCCTATGCATACACATACACACACACGCAGACGCAGGCCTCCAGCGACTGCCGGAAAGCACCGGTGACCCCGATCTCCTCCAGACGACCCGTCCTTTCCTCACTGCAGTCGCCCTGGAGCTGCGCTAATAAACCTGCGGCGCACCTGCAAACTCCTGCCTGCAGCGCATTCTCTGGTACCTACACACACACACACACACACCAGAGTCACTGACTTCAGATCTGACAGACGGACACATAGCAGGGCTGTTAATCGCTAATGGCGATTAAATTGAACTCTTTCCCCGCCATTGATGGGATTTTCCACTGTTTTACTGTAGGGGGCGCTGTTACGCATTCTCTGAGTACTGAACCTCTGGATCAAAACACAGGTGAAGCAGCAGCAGAAGCGAGCGACAGAAACGAGCGATAGAAGCAGCAGAAGTGAGCGACAGAAGCAGCAGAAGCGAGCGATAGAAGCAGCAGAAGCGAGCGATAGAAGCAGCAGAAGCGAGCGATAGAAGCAGCAGAAGCAAGCGATAGAAGTGAGCGATAGAAGCAAGCGATAGAAGTGAGCGATAGAAGTGAGCGATAGAAGCAGCAGAATCGAGCGATAGAAGCAGCAGAAGTGAGCGATAGAAGCGAGCGATAGAAGCAGCAGAATCGAGCGATAGAAGCAGCAGAAGTGAGCGATAGAAGCGAGCGATAGAAGCAGCAGAAGCGAGCGATAGAAGCGAGCGATAGAAGCGAGCGATAGAAGCAGCAGAATCGAGCGATAGAAGCAGCAGAAGCGAGCGATAGAAGCAGCAGAAGCGAGCGATAGAAGTGAGCGATAGAAGCAGCAGAAGCGAGCGATAGAAGCAGCAGAATCGAGCGATAGAAGCAGCAGAAGCGAGCGATAGAAGTGAGCGACAGAAGCAGCAGAAGCGAGCGATAGAAGCAGCAGAAGCGAGCGATAGAAGTGAGCGATAGAAGCAGCAGAAGCGAGCGATAGAAGCAGCAGAAGCAAGCGATAGAAGTGAGCGATAGAAGCAAGCGATAGAAGTGAGCGATAGAAGTGAGCGATAGAAGCAGCAGAATCGAGCGATAGAAGCAGCAGAAGTGAGCGATAGAAGCGAGCGATAGAAGCGAGCGATAGAAGCAGCAGAAGCGAGCGATAGAAGCAGCAGAATCGAGCGATAGAAGCAGCAGAAGCGAGCGATAGAAGCAGCAGAATCGAGCGATAGAAGCAGCAGAAGCGAGCGATAGAAGCAGCAGAAGCGAGCGATGGAAGCAGCAGAAGCGAGCGATGGAAGCAGCAGAAGTGAGCGATAGAAGCGAGCGGCAGAAGTGAGCGATAGAAGCGAGCGATAGAAGCAGCAGAAGCGAGCGATAGAAGCAGCAGAAGCGAGCGATAGAAGCGAGCGATAGAAGCAGCAGAAGTGAGCGATAGAAGCGAGCGATAGAAGCAGCAGAAGTGAGCGATAGAAGCGAGCGATAGAAGCGAGCGATAGAAGCGAGCGATAGAAGCAGCAGAAGCGAGCGATAGAAGCGAGCGATAGAAGTGAGCGATAGAAGCAGAAGCGAGCGATAGAAGCAGCAGAAGCGAGCGATAGAAGCGAGCGATAGAAGCAGCAGAAGCGAGCGATAGAAGCAGCAGAAGCGAGCGATAGAAGCGAGCGATAGAAGCAGCAGAAGCGAGCGATAGAAGCGAGCGATAGAAGCGAGCGATAGAAGCGAGCGATAGAAGCGAGCGATAGAAGCAGCAGAAGTGAGCGATAGAAGCGAGCGATAGAAGCGAGCGATAGAAGCAGCAGAAGTGAGCGATAGAAGTGAGAGATAGAAGCAGCAGAAGCGAGTGATAGAAGCAGCAGAAGCGAGCGATAGAAGCAGCAGAAGCGAGCGATAGAAGCGAGCGATAGAAGCAGCAGAAGTGAGCGATAGAAGCAGCTGAAGCGAGCGATAGAAGCGAGCGATAGAAGTGAGCGATAGAAGCAGCAGAAGCGAGCGATAGAAGCGAGCGATAGAAGCAGCAGAAGCGAGCGATAGAAGCAGCAGAAGTGAGCGATAGAAGCGAGCGATAGAAGCGAGCGATAGAAGCGAGCGATAGAAGCGAGCGATAGAAGCAGCAGAAGTGAGCGATAGAAGCGAGCGATAGAAGCGAGCGATAGAAGCAGCAGAAGTGAGCGATAGAAGTGAGCGATAGAAGCAGCAGAAGCGAGCGATAGAAGCAGCAGAAGCGAGCGATAGAAGCAGCAGAAGCGAGCGATAGAAGCGAGCGATAGAAGCAGCAGAAGTGAGCGATAGAAGCAGCTGAAGCGAGCGATAGAAGCGAGCGATAGAAGTGAGCGATAGAAGCAGCAGAAGCGAGCGATAGAAGCGAGCGATAGAAGCAGCAGAAGCGAGCGATAGAAGCAGCAGAAGTGAGCGATAGAAGCAGCAGAAGCGAGCGATAGAAGCAGCAGAAGCGAGCGATAGAAGCGAGCGATAGAAGCAGCAGAAGTGAGCGATAGAAGCAGCTGAAGCGAGCGATAGAAGCGAGCGATAGAAGTGAGCGATAGAAGCAGCTGAAGCGAGCGATAGAAGCGAGCGATAGAAGCAGCAGAAGCGAGCGATAGAAGTGAGCGATAGAAGCAGCTGAAGCGAGCGATAGAAGCGAGCGATAGAAGCAGCAGAAGCGAGCGATAGAAGCAGCAGAAGCGAGCGATAGAAGCGAGCGATAGAAGCGAGCGATAGAAGCAGCAGAAGCGAGCGATAGAAGCAGCAGAAGCGAGCGATAGAAGCGATAGAAGCGAGCGATAGAAGCAGCAGAAGCGAGCGATAGAAGTGAGCGATAGAAGCATGGCTGACGCACATGTATGAGTTAGGGTGCTGTCGGTGGCTGGAGATTTTTTTTAAGCCGCTGGTGAGGAAAGAGTTAATTTTAAGTTTCCTCAATGCATCGATTCTGTTGATTTATATTAGATTCATTTTTGAATCGTAAATCAATATTTCTATAGCGTTTAAACAGTACAGATCATTTCAAGCTTCACAGAAATGAACAGGAAATGATCAGAATCAGTGATGAAACTTCATCAAATATGAGACAAATTCAGATTCTGCTCTAGAAGACAGTCATGATTCAGTTCAGGTTCTGTTCTCATCTGATTGTGTCAGTGTGGTCAGACCAGTAATATCACTGAATATTAACTCTTTCCACTCCAGCAGTTTTTTGTTTTTGTTCTCAACAAAAGCTGAGAAAATCGTGTTTTTGTCAAAGACTACATGTGCGTCAGCAATACTTCTATTGCTTGTTTCTGCTTCTCTTTCACATGTCTTTTGATCTGGAGATTCTCTACTCTTTTAGAAGTTATAGCGCCCCCTACATTATCACTAAGAAAATTCTGTCAATGGCGTGGAAAGAGTTAAGTGTCTTTTAAAGGAACACTTCGACTTTTTGGGACTTTAGCTTTTTCACCGTATCCCCCAGAGTTAGATTAGTCCATACATACCTTTTTCATCTCCGTGCGTGCTTTAAATCTGTTTGACGCACCCACCGCTAGCCTAGCTTAGCACAAAGACTGGATGTAAATGGCTACAGCTAGCATACTAATCCCAATAAGTGACAAAATAACGGCAACATTTTCCTATTTACATGTTGTGATTTGTATAGTCACAGTGTGTACAAATAACAAGGTCATATGAGACACAGAATTTTTTTAAACGTTTAAATACTGGGAACTATTTTCTCAGAAGGCGAAGCACTGCTACTGGGGCGGAGTGATTAGCGCAGCAACCGAGAAGCGCTGTGGTGAGGAGCAGAGAGTTCGCTCAGAGTTGGAGTAATAGAGTCAGCAATTACTAGATAGTAAATGCAAAGTTTACAATCATGGGTGTTCGCTGTATTGTAAAGAGCTGCGACAATAAACAGGGGAATTCCAACCAAAAACGCTGACCTGATGAATCAGTGGCTACTTGCTCTGGATATAGATCCAAACACACCTGTAGACATCATCAAGGACTATCGCGTTTGCTCAGAACATTTCACTGAGGACGAAAATTTAATTTGCCACACGGAGCATGAAACGTGCTGAAGGATAACGTTACGCCCATCCCATCGATAGTAAAGACAGGACAAAGTGGATCACCTGCGGCTGCGGTAAGTGTTCCGTTATGTTTTTAGATGACTAGCCTACTGTTACAGTGCCATTACCTAACGTTAGATGTAATGTAACCTTCGTGACACTATTACATGAATAGGGTGCTCACTATATATTACAGTTGTTCCCGGGCTCCATGTATCCCCTGTAATGTTAGTATTGTGTTGTCACAAACGCGCTCTATCGCCCCAGTAACAAATAAGTGGCGCTAAAGGTAACTTTCAGGACTGAAGCCTTCAACTTATAATGAATTGGAGGGTGGTATGGGCAGTTTTCATTTTTGAGAAACAGTGACCTTGTTTGTGAAATAGTAGGCTACTCCTGTTCTGATTCTCCCCTCGACCTCAGTCTGTTCGGCATTGTCTATCAGCTTCCAAAGTTTGTAACTCCTCGTCTGTGTATTCTGGCTCAAAACGATATGGTTCTGGATCTTGGTTTGATACCAAATAAAAATCCTCTGACAATTCATCAAAGTCAGCCATGATCACGAATCACGTTCACTACTAGCTAGTCACGTTGGTTTTGTTGACGGAACGGCGCTTCTCGGGTGCTGCGCTAATCACTCCGCCCAAGTAGCAGTGCTTCGCCTTCTGAGAAAATAGTTCCCAGTATTTAAACATTTAAAAAATGTCTGTCTCATATGACCTTGTTATTTGTACACACTGTGACTATACAAATCACAACATGTAAATAGGAAAATGTTGGCATTATTTTGTCACTTATTGGGATTAGTATGCTAGCTGTAGCCATTTACATCCAGTCTTTGTGCTAAGCTAGGCTAGCGGTGGGTGCGTCAAACAGACTTAAAGCACGCACGGAGATGAAAAAGGTATGTATGGACTGATCTCACTCTGGGGGATACGGTGAATAAGCTAAAGTCCCAAAAAGTCGAAGTGTTCCTTTAAACCCCAAATAAGAAAGCTAAAAACCAAAGGAACTGCTAAACTAGTATAGAGAATAATATCTAAACATGAAATCAGTTAAAGGGGACATATCATGGAAATCTGACTTTTCCCGTGTGTAAGTGCTTTAATCTATAATCGGTGCTTCTACCAACACAGAAAACGTGAAAAGTGAAACCCAGTAACTTTGTTCTGGTCAGCCTTTCTCTGAGAGCATGTCAATAAATAAGCCGATCAGATTTGCTGAGTCTCTCCGTAAGGCTGCACTCGCTACTGGTTATTCTGGGATTCTGGATGAGGGAGATTGGCCTGTTCTGTTATTGCTGGAGTCTCTGAAAAGGGGCAAATTTCACAAGCTATAATAAATGATCTGGTATTTTGAGCTGAAATTTCACACACATTCTGGGGACTCCATAGATTTATATTACATCTGGGGAAAAGGGGCCTTTAATAAAATGTCACCTTTAATAACAAATTTCATTGTGAATCGAATTGAATGGTTCTGAGGTCATGAATGGACTAGATTCACAGAAAGCGACCTGCACATCTAACCAGCTCTGTGTTCATCAGGTCCGGCGGCCGACAGCGCGTTCGCAGCTCAGCTTCTGCCCGGAGGCTTCAGACCCACTGCTGCGTTTAAAGAGGAACCCGGTCAGAACCAGAACCAGAACCAGAACCAGGGCTTCGGTCAGCGCAGGCCATACGAGGACAGGCTCTCGGATCAGAGCGACCCGGACGAGAAGAGGCTGCTGGGAACGACACAGAGTCCGTACGTTTCTCTGAACCTCCACCATGTTCTGTCCAAACGCGGCTCTTTCCCACCCGGACCCTGCGCTCTGAGCGAGGAGGGGAACCCGTACCTGTACCGGACCCAGAGCGCTCCCGACGGACACCGGCCGTACCTGTACCGGACCCAGAGCCCCGGTCCCGACGGACACCGGTCGTACCTGTACCGGACCCAGAGCCCCGGTCCCGACGGACACCGGTCGTACCTGTACCGGACCCAGAGCCCCGGTCCCGACGGACACCGCGCTCCTCACTGCATCGGCACGTCGGTCATCATCAGCAACGAAAGGTGACGCGCCGTCCGATCACACTGACCTCCGACCTCTTCTACTGTTTTACGCAAAGCTGCAGATGTTCTGATCACACATAAAGCAACGTCAGGTATGGAATATATTTTTCCCCGTTGTGCTGCCAGTTCAACGGGATACTAGAGCCATCCTCTCCGGAATACCCAGGAAGAAGAAGCTTAAATACGTTTCGGTGATTCAGGGTCTCCAGATGAACGTCACTGTTCACTAAACTCACAGATATGCAAGTGACATAATGATCCACATATTGTATTTGAAACACGCTTTTGTGCCATTATTTACCAAATGAAAACATTTAATCTATTTTAACCATTTAAAAGTTTCAGCAGGACTTCTGTAACTACAGACAACTTTCAGCATTGAAGTGTTGATTACAGCCTCCTCATCTTGTCATTGGTCAGTTGGACTGACAGTCCCGCCCCAGACTCACGTGATTGGACAGATCAGAGTTTCACTCTTCAGGACGTTAAACTACCAATGACTCTGAAGATTAAACTGACTAACACAATGGCCCGGTTTCACAGACGAGGCTTAGATTAAGCCAGGATTAGGCCTTAGTTCAATTAGGGCATTTAAGCAGCTTTTATAAACGTGCCTTAGAAGAAAACATTACTGATGTGCATCTTGAGACAAAACATGTTTAAGAGATGCTTTCAGTCTCAAACATTCATTTTAGTCTGCATTAGTTTAAGCCTGGTCTGTGAAACCGGGGGAATGTGTCATAAATCAGCTTTAAATGAAGAACTTTTAAACATTGCCTTTCATACTTGAGCTGGAATGATATAATTTCTGTGGACATCTGAAGAAAAACAATAATTTATTTGGTCCGGTTTTCTGTTGTTGAACAACCAATCTCTGATATTTCGCTGCTATCATCAAGCGATGGCGTGTTTACTGGCGTCGACCACATCATAGCTTGATTATTTATGATCTGACTTTTGCAGGTTTACTAAAATGACTGGAACTAGTTTGCTTAGAAACTCAATAAACATGAGCGTCTCCCAGCAACACAATGTCCATCGAAAGCAATGATTCTCAAAAGCTTCATTATTAATGTTATTATTGTTGGCGCAGGAACTTTCATCTCCGACTCCATTTGAGAAAAGCCGTTTGATAAAGATCTAATACTCCTCAGACGAGGGTTAACGCTGGCTCTGTTTGTTTGCGGAGGAAGACTGCGGCTCTTATGATCTTGAGGAAGAGCGCAGTCTCTGGGGAGAGGAGATGAATCTGGTATTAGAGATGATAGATGTGTGCTGACCTTCTGACCTCCAGCTGAAATTGTTTAACAGGATATTGTGGATCTGAGAGCTATTTGCTTAATGATTTCTAAAGGCTGAGCAGTTTAGAGACGCACTCCAGCCGCGGACACCTGAAGAGTCCATGATCGGACACTGATCGCCGTGAGTGTGAGGAAGTGGCCGAGGATTAATGTGTGTGTAATGAGGTGAAAGATCTGAGTTTAGAGAATGGAGGAATATTTTCACCTCATCAAGACGAGAGACGAAACTGAAGCACGAGGTGCGGATGATGGATGAGCTGCGAGACGTAGAGGGAGGATGAGCGAGACACTGCCAGTACACACACACACACACACACAGCACTTCACTGATGGAACACACACACGACGTGTCAGTCACAATCATTTTATTTCATTTTGTACAATTCAGGAATGTGTTCTTTAAAAGCGATCATCCATATATCAGTTTACAAACCAGTGATCATTACAAAATATTGACAGATTTAACACCACCTGATTCATGAACAAACAAGTCACTTCAAAATCTAAAGAGAAATAACAATTAAAAGTTTTAACAAGTGTCAGTCAGAGAGAACGAGAGTTTGTTAGACAGTAAAGCTCAGAGTAACAGCCTCTCCTGGGATCATACTCTCCCGTCTGCTCCTCAGATCGACTGTACAGGGAAACTCCTCTAACCGGAGGAATCCCAGAAACCTCGTCATCTTTCTGCTTGACCAACTCAAATCAATGTCTGTGTTTCGTTGAGAAGGACGAGTGTGATGTGTGTGTTCTCTGTAATCTGTTACTGTAAACTCTGAATGAGACTGAAGAGGAAGATATTGCTCATATTAAAGCTCATGTACAGAAAAGGCGTGTGTGAAAGTCAATGTTTACAGAATAAATGTTATTCTGAAGAAAAGATGATGTCAGTGTCAGAGATTCACGTTTGCTCTGGCTGGATCAGGCGCGACGGCAGCAGGACGAGTGGAGAAGCATCATCTCTCAGTCTGAGAGTTCCTGCTGAATGAACTGATGATGTTTGATCTGAATCTTCATCTGCTCTTGATCACCACAAGGTTCTTCATCATGTCGAAGGAGTTTCCATCCGGCTGCAGTGCCACGACCTGATCTCCAGCGGACACCTGCAGGAACCCGCTCTCATCCAGACCCTGAACCTCGGCCTCCGGCCCGTCCTCGCTCCACAGACGCACACGCGTGCCCCTGAAACACACACACACACGTCAGGCCCCTGAAACACACACACACACCAGGCCCCTGAAACACACACACACACACACACACACACACTCGCACTCGCACTCTCTTCTTTGAAAATCTTCAGGTGGTTAGACTAACGTTCCAGTGATAAAAGACATTTAAACATTTTGCAGTCCAGCCCTTTACCCCTCCAGCCCTTTCCCTCCAGCCCTTTACCCCCCAACCCTTTACCCTCCAGCTCTTTACCCTCCAGCCCTTTACCCCCCAGCTCTTACCCTCCAGCTCTTTACCCTCCAGCCCTTTACCCTCCAGCTCTTTACCCTCCAGCCCTTTACCCTCCAGCCCTTTACCCTCCAGCCCTTACCCTCCAGCCCTTTACCCTCCAGCCCTTACCCTCCAGCTCTTTACCCTCCAGCCCTTTACCCCCCAACCCTTTACCCTCCAACTCTTTACCCCCCAGCTCTTACCCTCCAGCTCTTACCCTCCAGCCCTTTACCCTCCAGCCCTTACCCTCCAGCTCTTTACCCTCCAGCCCTTACCCTCCAGCCCTTTACCCTCCAGCCCTTACCCTCCAGCTCTTACCCTCCAGCTCTTTACCCTCCAGCTCTTAACCCTCCAGCTCTTTACCCCCCAGCTCTTACCCTCCAGCTCTTTACCCTCCAGCCCTTTACCCTCCAGCTCTTTACCCTCCAGCCCTTTACCCTCCAGCCCTTACCCTCCAGCCCTTTACCCTCCAGCCCTTACCCTCCAGCCCTTTACCCTCCAGCCCTTACCCTCCAGCCCTTACCCTCCAACTCTTTACCCCCCAGCTCTTACCCTCCAGCCCTTTACCCCCCAGCCCTTTACCCTCCAGCTCTTTACCCTCCAGCCCTTTACCCCCCAACCCTTTACCCTCCAGCTCTTTACCCTCCAGCCCTTAACCCTCCAGCTCTTTACCCTCCAGCCCTTACCCTCCAGCTCTTTACCCCCCAGCTCTTACCCTCCAGCTCTTAACCCTCCAGCCCTTTACCCTCCAGCTCTTACCCTCCAGCCCTTACCCTCCAGCTCTTTACCCTCCAGCTCTTACCCTCCAGCCCTTTACCCTCCAGCCCTTTACCCTCCAGCCCTTACCCTCCAGCCCTTTACCCTCCAGCCCTTACCCTCCAGCCCTTTACCCCCCAACCCTTTACCCTCCAACTCTTTACCCCCCAGCTCTTACCCTCCAGCCCTTTACCCTCCAACTCTTTACCCCCCAGCCCTTACCCTCCAGCCCTTTACCCTCCAGCCCTTACCCTCCAGCTCTTTACCCTCCAGCCCTTTACCCTCCAGCCCTTTACCCTCCAGCTCTTTACCCTCCAGCCCTTTACCCCCCAACCCTTTACCCTCCAGCTCTTTACCCTCCAGCCATTAACCCTCCAGCTCTTACCCTCCAGCCCTTACCCTCCAGCCCTTTACCCTCCAGCCCTTTACCCCCCAACCCTTTACCCTCCAACTCTTTACCCCCCAGCTCTTACCCTCCAGCCCTTTACCCTCCAGCTCTTTACCCTCCAGCCCTTTACCCTCCAACTCTTTACCCTCCAGGCCTTAACCCTCCAGCTCTTACCCTCCAGCCCTTTACCCTCCAGCTCTTTACCCTCCAGCCCTTACCCTCCAGCTCTTTACCCTCCAACTCTTTACCCTCCAGCTCTTACCCTCCAGCCCTTTACCCTCCAGCCCTTAACCCTCCAGCTCTTACCCTCCAGCCCTTTACCCTCCAGCCCTTAACCCTCCAGCCCTTAACCCTCCAGCTCTTACCCTCCAGCCCTTTACCCTACAGCCCTTAACCCTCCAGCCCTTAACCCTCCAGCTCTTTACCCTCCAACTCTTTACCCTCCAGCCCTTAACCCTCCAGCCCTTACCCTCCAGCCCTTAACCCTCCAGCCCTTAACCCTCCAGCTCTTACCCTCCAGCCCTTTACCCTCCAGCCCTTACCCTCCAGCTCTTACCCCCCAGCTCTTTACCCTCCAACTCTTTACCCTCCAGCCCTTACCCTCCAGCTCTTTACCCTCCAGCTCTTACCCTCCAGCCCTTTACCCTCCAGCCCTTTACCCTCCAGCCCTTAACCCTCCAGCCCTTAACCCTCCAGCCCTTTACCCTCCAGCTGAGGACCAGTCTGTGTTTAATAACATCATTATTCACTGTATAGAGTGACGAGCTGCAACTGTTTCCGCAGAGAGCAATTTCTGCCTGAGTTACAGCATAAACTTAGTTTGCTGATATAAACTGATGTAAGTTGCTTCATTGATGTTAAATAATATAAAACAAAATAAGTTAATTTAGATGTTTCCATGTTTTATTCATCATTCCACACAAGTTAAAAGTGCAGATGTTAGATCTGAGCAGCGTGAGCGTGTTACAGTGATGTCACTACACTACAGCACACAGCTCCTGTTAGAGGGTGACGTGCGACGCCTGTTCGGTTGCCTTTACATTTAACAATATTTCATATTCCAACTCTCTCTGAATGTAATTGCAAATGTTCATAATAACAGTAAAACACCAGTTCTTGCCATAAAAGAAATATTGTGATGACAAAAAATGGCAAAGCAACCAAACGTGTTGCACTTCACCTTCTATCAGGGACCGAAGTGTGTGTTTATTCACTATTCCATGACAATCTCCACACTAGTTAAACTCTGAATGCAAATGAGCAGTTTAAGCAGACACAAGTAATCTCCGACTGTCAGCTAGCGTGTGTTCTGCGCTGCGTGTGAATGAGACAACTGTCTATTTCTGCAGATATGTTCATCTATATTCGTCAATCAGAAAGGGAAACCGACGCTGCAGAAACACACACCATAAACAAAGCAGTGCGTGCTTACCGTTTGAATATCAATCCTGCAAAACACTTTCTTTATTCCACTCCGCTCATGCTAACATTGAAATATCCGCTGAGGAACTCTCAGGTAAGATGAGTAACATTAGATCAGCTTCTGTCTGTGCTGTTTTAGCTTCTCTGCTATTATTCTCGTGCACTGACTCGTTCACTGAGCTGAACAGCCAATCAGAGTTCCCTCTCTCACCGACGGCCCGACGCCGATTCAACATGTCAAATCGGCCGAAAGAAAGCCGACGAGGACCAGTTTCAGCCGACGGTGCGGAACCGTGAGGAACACTGAGTCGGCTTGGTGTGTCCCGGCTTTACACAGCTCTACAGTCTCAGAGCCTCTCCGGGACAGCGAGCCTTTCAAACATTAGAGGAGTGTGGACGACGTGTGTTAATGGGCCACTGCAGTTCCTGCTCCAGCCTACAAAGGGCGCTGCTGAGTACGGACTTACACACACACACACTCACTCACTCACCCGTGCACCCAGCGGCTGTAGTAGAGTGGCAGCAGAGTCTCTGAGCCGCGCTCCTGGAAGTCTGAGACGAAGCGCTCCAGCAGTGTGACGGATCGGGCGATGAGCTGCTCCGGCTCCAGCGGCTCCAGACTGCGGTTCTGCTCCCGGTTCTGCTGGCGCACCAGGTCGTTGATGCAGACCGTCGGGTTGCTGTTGCTCACGTTGAAGCCGCAGCCTGAAGGAAACAGGAGAGACGTCACGCGTGACACTGATGATGCGGTGCTAACCCTAACCTGAGCGAGACGCACCGATCCGAAGGCTGAAGCTCTGACCCGTCAGGCTGGAGTTCACCAGAACCCCGCCCAGCTTCATCAGGTTACTGTAGTAGATGTCATTGGGCCACTTCAGCCGCAGGTCCACGTCCTGCACACACACACACGAGGAACATCTCAGGCAATCTTCAAACGACAGCAATATTCTCTTTAACTACAGCAGAAAGAGGAATGTGAGTCATGTGATTCACTGCTTCACCTCGAAGGTGTGTGTGTGTGTGTGTTCGTGTGTGTGTGTGTGTTCAGTGCAGTGTTCATTTTGACAACACATTTTGATTTAGTTTTAGTCATATTTCAATCATCTGAACTGTTTGTTTTAGTCAACTAAAATCTAATGGGTTTAGTTAAATTGTAATGCATCAATTGACCCTTCGCAAAGACCCGCCCCCCTTAGTTACTATCGCTATGTCCGACAAGCTACGCTGCTCTCACGCAGTGAAAAATACATCACGGAGCAGAGAGGAGACTGACAACACGCTGACAGACAGGACAGACCAGGTTACTTTTCGGTTACTTTTGATATTAAACATATTAAACAAAGTCTCACCTTTCAAATTTGGTCATTTTTTAAAAGAAATTTAAACGATACATACCGTTTTGTGGCTCTTAAATGTGTCTGACAGATCGCTGTAGAGCATCAGTTAAAGCTGCTTGTGAACCGATCATCTCTTCCTTCTAGTTCATTTATAGCATCAAATAAACATAAATGAACATAAGAAGGAATGTTGTTTTAAACCGCGGAAAGGCGTCAGTACATTCCGTTTTTCAAGTTCAAATCCTCCCATGTTAATCTGCTATCTCTCCTGACTGCTTTGTTGGACAAAATGGCGGATGGCGGATTATGATTGGTTAGATCGCCTGTCAATCAAGCTCCCTGCGAAGGGTCAATTCTCTAAAATGTCCGAACTCATGATCTACTCCTGGAGGAAACATCTATTATCCTGCGATAGACACAGATTGACCGTGAGCTACACTGGGGTCTGCCTTTACTTTTAGGAGTGTGTTTATGGGGATTATTCTTCTAGAAGCGTATTAGTGAGGTCAGACACTGATGTTGGAGGAGAGGCTCTCAGTCTCGCTGTAACCCATCCTAAAGCTGTTCTATCGGGGCTGAGCTCAGGACTCTGTGCAGGAGTCCAGTTCCTCCACACCAAACTCCTCATCCATGTGTTTATGGTCCTGCTCTGTGCACTGGAGCGCAGTCATGCTGGAACAGGAGCATCCCCAAACTCTTCCCACAAAGTTGGAGCATGAAACTGTCCGAAATGTCTTGGTCTGCTGAAGCATTAAGAGTTCCTTTCACTGGAACTAAGAGGCCGAGCCCTGAAGAACAACCCCACACCATCACCCCCCCCCAAACAACCCCACACCATCACCCCCTCCCCCAAACAACCCCACACCATCACCCCCCCTCCACCAAACAACCCCACACCACCACCCCCTCCACCAAACAACCCCACACCACCACCCCCTCCCCCAAACAACCCCACACCATCACCCCCCCTCCACCAAACAACCCCACACCACCACCCCCTCCCCCAAACAACCCCACACCACCACCCCCTCCCCCAAACAACCCCACACCATCACCCCCCTCCACCAAACAACCCCACACCACCACCCCCTCCCCCAAACAACCCCACACCACCACCCCCCTCCACCAAACAACCCCACACCACCACCCCCTCCCCCAAACAACCCCACACCATCACCCCCCCTCCACCAAACAACCCCACACCACCACCCCCTCCCCCAAACAACCCCACACCATCACCCCCCCTCCACCAAACAACCCCACACCACCACCCCCTCCCCCAAACAACCCCACACCACCACCCCCTCCCCCAAACAACCCCACACCACCACCCCCCCTCCACCAAACAACCCCACACCACCACCCCCTCCCCCAAACAACCCCACACCATCACCCCCCCTCCACCAAACAACCCCACACCACCACCCCCTCCCCCAAACAACCCCACACCATCACCCCCCCTCCACCAAACAACCCCACACCACCACCCCCTCCCCCAAACAACCCCACACCATCACCCCCCCCTCCACCAAACAACCCCACACCACCACCCCCTCCCCCAAACAACCCCACACCATCACCCCCCCTCCACCAAACAACCCCCCCTCCACCAAACAACCCCCCCTCCACCAAACAACCCCACACCATCACCCCCTCCACCAAACAACCCCACACCATCACCCCCTCCACCAAACAACCCCACACCATCACCCCCCCCACCACCACCAAACAACCCCCCCCCAAACAACCCCACCCCACCCCAGCCCAAACCAAACAGTGTGTGTGTGTGTGTGTGTGTGTGTGCACCTCGTATCCGGGCAGTGTGTGTGTGCGTGTGTGTGTGTGTGTGTGTGTACCTCGTATCCGGGCAGTGTGTGTGTGTGTGTGTGTGTGTGTGTGTGTGTGTACCTCGTATCCGGGCAGTGTGTGTGTGTGTGCACCTCGTATCTGGGCAGTGTGTGTGCGAGTGTGTACCTCGTATCCGGGCAGTGTGTGTGTGTGTGTGTGTGTGTGTGTGTGTGTGTGTGTGTGTGTGTGTGAGTGCACCTCGTATCCGGGCAGTGTGTGTGCGTGTGTGTGTGCGCGCGTGTGTGTGTGTGTGTGTGTGTGTACCTCGTATCCGGGCAGTGTGTGTGCGCGTGTGTGTGTGTGTGTGTGTGTGTGTGTGTGTGTGTGTGTGTGTACCTCGTATCCGGGCAGTGTTCTCACAGACTCCACCACAGCGAGGGCCACGAGGTGCTGCAGGAACGGGAGTCTCTCTCCGAGTCGAGAGTTCAGAGGAATCTGCAGGTGGAGAGAGAACATGGCGCAGCCCAGAGGACTCAACCACGCGTTCCCTCCGCGGCCTGCACACACACACACCATTAATGACTGACACGCTCGTTCACATGTTAAACCAGAGTTAACGGCTGTCTGAGAGC
Source organism: Rutilus rutilus (assembly GCF_951802725.1). Lineage (NCBI taxonomy): Eukaryota > Metazoa > Chordata > Actinopteri > Cypriniformes > Leuciscidae > Rutilus > Rutilus rutilus. Next base: position 264,610 of record NC_140229.1, read on the forward strand.
TGATGGAAGCTGCTGACCTTTGCCCTGAGTCTGACGCGCTGCTATGGCGATTAACCCTTCCTGTGGCGACTGCGACACCAGCCTGCAGGAGGAAGAGGAAACACACACTCTGATCACAGTCACACATTTACTGGAAACATTCAGCCGTTTCACTGCGTTCACTGGAGAACTCCACGCTTGCTGCACTGTTACTGACCTTTGACCCCTGCTCTATACCTGCAGCCTATCAAACACCCCCACTTAAGACAACAGCTATACACGACCTGTACTCAAACACACACACACACTCACAGTAATTGCTACATAAACAGATGATTATTCTCACAGAAGTTCAATAGTCACATCCGCTCTCAAATGTCAATCAAATCTCTGTCGCAGGAGTGTGTGTGTGTGTGTGTGCGTGTGTGTGTGTGCGCGTGTGTGCTTGCTGCATTCTCTTCTGAAGGTTTCAGCAGCCTGACGAGTGTAAAGTGTTTCTCCAGCATTACAGGCTCCGGAATCTGGGATCCGTGTGTCATTTAGAGCGAACACATTTACAGAAGAGCTTAAGCTGGCGCTGAAAGCCAAGACACACACACACACACACACACACACAGAGAGCAGCATTCAGATGCAAAGAGACGCCTCTCTGTAATCCACCTATTCAGCGCAGCACTGCATCATGGGACGCTGCTATCAGAGCAGCAGGATGAACAGTGTTTCAGTGTCCATCACTCCTGTGCTGCAACCACATGCTAATCACACACCAGGAGTGTGTTTTCTCAGAGAGTTTTAATTGAACAAGACGTTCTCGCAAGAAACGAGGTAAAACTGCAGAAACAGAAACCCGGCGGTCTGAGGCATCAAACACACACACGCAGAACTACTGAACACACACCAGCAGAACTACTGAACACACACCAGCAGAACTACTGAAACACACACCAGCAGAACTACTGAACACACACCAGCAGAACTACTGAAACACACCCCAGCAGAACTACTGAACACACCCCAGCAGAACTACTGAACACACACCAGCAGAACTACTGAACACACACCAGCAGAACTACTGAACACACACCAGCAGAACTACTGAACACACACCAGCAGAACTACTGAAACACCGACCAGCAGAACTACTGAACACCGACCAGCAGAACTACTGAAACACCGACCAGCAGAACTACTGAAACACCGACCAGCAGAACTACTGAACACACACCAGCAGAACTACTGAACAGTAACACACACCAGCAGAACTACTGAACCACACCCCAGCAGAACTACTGAACCACCGACCAGCAGAACTACTGAACCACCGACCAGCAGAACTACTGAACACACACCAGCAGAACTACCGAACACACACCAGCAGAACTACTGAACACACCAACCAGCAGAACTACTGAACACACACCAGCAGAAGTACTGAACACACACCAGCAGAAGTACTGAACACCGACCAGCAGAAGTACTGAACCACACCCCAGCAGAACTACACCCCAGCAGAACTACTGAACCACACCCCAGCAGAACTACTGAAACACCGACCAGCAGAACTACTGAAACACCGACCAGCAGAACTACTGAAACACCGACCAGCAGAACTACTGAAACACACCCCAGCAGAACTACTGAAACACACCCCAGCAGAACTACTGAAACACCGACCAGCAGAACTACTGAACACACACCAGCAGAACTACTGAACCACACACCAGCAGAACTACTGAACACACCGACCAGCAGAACTACTGAACACACACCAGCAGAACTACTGAACCACACACCAGCAGAACTACTGAACCACACACCAGCAGAACTACTGAAACACCGACCAGCAGAACTACTGAAACACCGACCAGCAGAACTACTGAAACACCGACCAGCAGAACTACTGAAACACCGACCAGCAGAACTACTGAAACACACCCCAGCAGAACTACTGAAACACCGACCAGCAGAACTACTGAACACACACCAGCAGAACTACTGAACCACACACCAGCAGAACTACTGAAACACCGACCAGCAGAACTACTGAACACACACCAGCAGAACTACTGAACCACACACCAGCAGAACTACTGAAACACCGACCAGCAGAACTACTGAACACACACCAGCAGAACTACTGAACCACACACCAGCAGAACTACTGAAACACCGACCAGCAGAACTACTGAAACACCGACCAGAACTACTGAACACACACCAGCAGAACTACTGAACACACCCCAGCATAACTACTGAAACACCGACCAGCAGAACTACTGAAACACACCCCAGCAGAACTACTGAAACACCGACCAGCAGAACTACTGAAACACCGACCAGCAGAACTACTGAACCACACACCAGCAGAACTACTGAAACACCGACCAGCAGAACTACTGAAACACCGACCAGCAGAACTACTGAACCACACACCAGCAGAACTACTGAAACACACCCCAGCAGAACTACTGAAACACACACCAGCAGAACTACTGAAACACCGACCAGCAGAACTACTGAACACACACCAGCAGAACTACTGAACCACACACCAGCAGAACTACTGAAACACCGACCAGCAGAACTACTGAACACACACCAGCAGAACTACTGAAACACCGACCAGCAGAACTACTGAAACACCGACCAGCAGAACTACTGAAACACCGACCAGCAGAACTACTGAACCACACACCAGCAGAACTACTGAAACACACCCCAGCAGAACTACTGAAACACACACCAGCAGAACTACTGAAACACCGACCAGCAGAACTACTGAACACACACCAGCAGAACTACTGAACCACACACCAGCAGAACTACTGAAACACCGACCAGCAGAACTACTGAACCACACACCAGCAGAACTACTGAAACACCGACCAGCAGAACTACTGAAACACCGACCAGCAGAACTACTGAACACACACCAGCAGAACTACTGAAACACACCCCAGCAGAACTACTGAAACACCGACCAGCAGAACTACTGAAACACCGACCAGCAGAACTACTGAACACACACCAGCAGAACTACTGAACCACACACCAGCAGAACTACTGAAACACCGACCAGCAGAACTACTGAACACACACCAGCAGAACTACTGAAACACACCCCAGCAGAACTACTGAAACACCGACCAGCAGAACTACTGAACACACACCAGCAGAACTACTGAACCACCGACCAGCAGAACTACTGAAACACCGACCAGCAGAACTACTGAACACACACCAGCAGAACTACTGAACACACACCAGCAGAACTACTGAACCACCGACCAGCAGAACTACTGAAACACACCGACCAGCAGAACTACTGAACACACCGACCAGCAGAACTACTGAACACACCGACCAGCAGAACTACTGAACACCGACCAGCAGAACTACTGAACACCGACCAGCAGAACTACTGAACACACACCAGCAGAACTACTGAAACACACACCAGCAGAACTACTGAAACACACACCAGCAGAACTACTGAAACACACATTAGCAGAACTACTGAACACACATCAGCAGAACTACTGAACACACACCAGCAGAACTACTGAAACACACATCAGCAGAACTACTGAAACACACATCAGCAGAACTACTGAACACACACCAGCAGAACTACTGAAACACACATTAGCAGAACTACTGAACACACATCAGCAGAACTACTGAAACACACATTAGCAGAACTACTGAAACACACATTAGCAGAACTACTGAACACACACCAGCAGAACTACTGAAACACACATTAGCAGAACTACTGAAACACACATTAGCAGAACTACTGAACACACACCAGCAGAACTACTGAAACACACACCAGCAGAACTACTGAAACACACATTAGCAGAACTACTGAACACACATCAGCAGAACTACTGAACACACACCAGCAGAACTACTGAACACACACCAGCAGAACTACTGAAACACACACCAGCAGAACTACTGAACACACACCAGCAGAACTACTGAACACACACCAGCAGAACTACTGAACACACACCAGCAGAACTACTGAAACACACATTAGCAGAACTACTGAACACACACCAGCAGAACTACTGAAACACACACCAGCAGAACTACTGAAACACACATTAGCAGAACTACTGAACACACATCAGCAGAACTACTGAACACACACCAGCAGAACTACTGAAACACACACCAGCAGAACTACTGAAACACACATTAGCAGAACTACTGAACACACACCAGCAGAACTACTGAAACACACACCAGCAGAACTACTGAACACACACCAGCAGAACTACTGAACACACACCAGCAGAACTACTGAACACACACCAGCAGAACTACTGAAACACACATTAGCAGAACTACTGAACACACACCAGCAGAACTACTGAAACACACACCAGCAGAACTACTGAAACACACATTAGCAGAACTACTGAACACACATCAGCAGAACTACTGAACACACACCAGCAGAACTACTGAAACACACACCAGCAGAACTACTGAAACACACATTAGCAGAACTACTGAACACACATCAGCAGAACTACTGAAACACACATTAGCAGAACTACTGAACACACACCAGCAGAACTACTGAAACACACATTAGCAGAACTACTGAACACACATCAGCAGAACTACTGAACACACACCAGCAGAACTACTGAAACACACATTAGCAGAACTCCTGAAACACACATTAGCAGAACTACTGAACACACACCAGCAGAACTACTGAAACACACACCAGCAGAACTACTGAAACACACATTAGCAGAACTACTGAACACACATCAGCAGAACTACTGAACACACACCAGCAGAACTACTGAACACACACCAGCAGAACTACTGAAACACACATTAGCAGAACTACTGAACACACACCAGCACACAGAAGGAAACGAGTCAGAGTGACGATCAGATGTGCAAAACACTACAGGAAAATGACTGCAGATCTTCAGTGGGTGTTCAGCTCGATACACACACACACACACACACACACACACACACACACACACACACACACACACACACACTGCAGTGAGATCATGATCCCGGTGCAGCAGCAGCCGAGCAGATAATTGAGAGCGTTGACAGTGTGTCAGGAGCGGATCATGACACAGCAGTGTGTGTGTGTGAGAGAGAGTGTGCATCAACAGCAGTCTGTGTGTGTGTTTGTGTGAGAGAGGGTATGTGCATCAACAGCAGTGTGTGTGTGCGCGCATCAACAGCAGTGTGTGTGTGTGAGTGAGAGGGTATGTGCATCAACAGCAGTGTGTGTGTGTGTGTGTGTGAGTGAGAGAGTATGTGCATCAACAGCAGTGTGTGTGAGTGAGAGGGTATGTGCATCAACAGCAGTGTGTGTGTGTGTGTGTGTGTGTGAGTGAGAGGGTATGTGCATCAACAGCAGTGTGTGTGTGTGTGTGTGTGTGTGTGTGTGTGTGTGAGTGAGAGGGTATTTGCATCAACAGCAGTGTGTGTGTGTGTGTGTGAGTGAGAGAGTATGTGCATCAACAGCAGTGTGTGTGAGTGAGAGGGTATGTGCATCAACAGCAGTGTGTGTGTGTGTGTGTGTGTGTGTGTGAGTGAGAGGGTATGTGCATCAACAGCAGTGTGTGTGTGCGCACATCAACAGCAGAGTGTGTGTGTGTGTGAGTGAGAGGGTATGTGCATCAACAGCAGTGTGTGTGTGTGTGTGTGTGTGTGTGTGAGTGAGAGGGTATGTGCATCAACAGCAGTGTGTGTGTGCGCACATCAACAGCAGTGTGTGTGTGTGTGTGTGTGTGTGTGTGTGTGAGTGAGAGAGTATGTGCATCAACAGCAGTGTGTGTGTGTGTGTGTGAGTGAGAGGGTATGTGCATCAACAGCAGTGTGTGTGAGTGAGAGAGTATGTGCATCAACAGCAGTGTGTGTGAGTGAGAGGGTATGTGCATCAACAGCAGTGTGTGTGTGCGCACATCAACAGCAGAGTGTGTGTGTGTGTGAGTGAGAGGGTATGTGCATCAACAGCAGTGTGTGTGTGTGTGTGTGTGTGTGTGTGTGAGTGAGAGGGTATGTGCATCAACAGCAGTGTGTGTGTGTGTGCGCACATCAACAGCAGAGTGTGTGTGTGTGTGTGTGTGTGTGAGTGAGAGAGTATGTGCATCAACAGCAGTGTGTGTGTGTGTGTGTGAGTGAGAGGGTATGTGCATCAACAGCAGTGTGTGTGAGTGAGAGGGTATGTGCATCAACAGCAGTGTGTGTGTGCGCACATCAACAGCAGAGTGTGTGTGTGTGTGTGTGTGAGTGAGAGAGTATGTGCATCAACAGCAGTGTGTGTGTGTGTGTGTGTGAGTGAGAGGGTATGTGCATCAACAGCAGTGTGTGTGAGTGAGAGAGTATGTGCATCAACAGCAGTGTGTGTGTGTGTGTGTGTGTGTGTGAGTGAGAGGGTATGTGCATCAAAGGTATAAATCAGGTTTGTGTGGCTCGTATGTTTGTCTCATTTATGTAGGGACATGAAAATCCCTGAAGATGAATATAGAAATGTATTTTGTGTGGCTTGTTTGGTATAAGATGAGGCTAGAAACAACAGATTGTGTGTTTAGTGGCAGAACTACTGTGAACGGCTTCAGACCGAAGCTCAGAGTGCGACACACACACACACACACACACACACACACACACACACACACCGGAACGACGGACAGAACTACAGCCAAGCTCTCAGAGAGTTCCTTGCTCGCGTCTTTGTCCCGCAGAAATCAATCCCTCTCAGATTAACATGTAAAGAGGCATCAAATTAATTTCAGCAACACAAATATGAGCTCAGCGTGGATCACACACACACACACACACACTAATGCTCTTAGCGGCTCAATGAGGCTCAGTTAATCTCATTGTGAAAGCCGCTCGTCTGCAGCTTTAGAGAAGAAACGTCTCAGTAACGCCTGAAAGAGAGACGGAAGAAAAGACGCACCATTAGTAATTAAGACACAAACAATGAAGGAATCTCTGGTCTCTCACTGCAGAGACACACACATGATTAAAGAAGAGCCACAGATTCACACGATCCACCCGAGAACAAGATCGTCTCTATAGAGTCGCTTTACAGCAGGATCTGAGATTCTCTCTGGCCTTCAAACACAAAGACAGGTGTGTGTGTGTGTGTGTGTGTGTGTGTGATGTCGGACAGGTCATGAACTGAAGATCAGCTGTAATGATGTGAAGGAAGAGAAGAAGCTTTCAGATGCTGGATGACTATAGGGCGCAGTGTAAGTGTGTGACTGCAGGAATATGACACACATCAGTGTGTGTCGCTGAAAGAGGATTTGCAGCTATTAGCATAAGTATATTAGTATTGATCAGGCAGGGGCATAAAAGTGATGATCGATCCGTCTAACTCTAATCTGTAAATGTGATTAATTGGGAAAATCCTGTTTCAGGAGGAGCTGCAGAAATTACCATCTTCAAACAAGAGCTGATCAATCAGTTTCTGCTATTAGTACAACACACTGAACACACACACACACACACACACACTGAACACACACACACACACACACACTGAACTAGGGTGTGCAATATATATCGTCTGCGATAATATCGTAATTGTTGTTTTAACAATGTGCGATTTGACATTGAGTATATCCCTCACACACACACACGTGTTATTTTATCCAGATATCAGCATGATAGCAAATGTGATATTGATTTTATACAAGTTTAATAAACAAGTTAATATTAAGTGACTTACATTTTAGACACCATTTTACCTGTTTTTGCTCTATTTCGCCAACAAAAATAGTTCCAAACAACGCCAGAACCCTAACTGCGATGCACTGAATGAATCAGCTGTTTGAATGAATCAGTTTAATCAATGATTCAATTACTAGGACAGATTAAGATAGTCAAATGCTTCGTTCCT
>NC_140229.1:285000-295000 GCF_951802725.1 Rutilus rutilus
CACAAGAGGAGACGCACATCTGTGTCCAACACACACAACACAAGAGGAGACGCACATCTGTGTCCAACACACACAACACAAGAGGAGGAGCACATCTGTGTCCAACACACACTCAACACAAGAGGAGGAGAACATCTGTGTCCAACACACACTCAACACAAGAGGAGGAGAACATCTGTGTCCAACACACACAACACAAGAGGAGACGCACATCTGTGTCAAACACACACTCAACACAAGAGGAGACGCACATCTGTGTCCAACACACTCAACACAAGAGGAGACGCACATCTGTGTCCAACACACACTCAACACAAGAGGAGGAGCACATCTGTGTCAAACACACACTCAACACAAGAGGAGACGCACATCTGTGTCAAACACACACTCAACACAAGAGGAGACGCACATCTGTGTCCAACACACACTCAACACAAGAGGAGACGCACATCTGTGTCCAACACACTCAACACAAGAGGAGACGCACATCTGTGTCAAACACACACTCAACACAAGAGGAGACGCACATCTGTGTCCAACACACACTCAACACAAGAGGAGACGCACATCTGTGTCCAACACACTCAACACAAGAGGAGACGCACATCTGTGTCCAACACACACAACACAAGAGGAGACGCACATCTGTGTCCAACACACACAACACAAGAGGAGGAGCACATCTGTGTCCAACACACACTCAACACAAGAGGAGACGCACATCTGTGTCAAACACACACTCAACACAAGAGGAGACGCACATCTGTGTCAAACACACACTCAACACAAGAGGAGACGCACATCTGTGTCCAATACACACTCAACACAAGAGGAGACGCACATCTGTGTCCAACACACAACACAAGAGGAGACGCACATCTGTGTCAAACACACACTCAACACAAGAGGAGACGCACATCTGTGTCCAACACACACTCAACACAAGAGGAGACGCACATCTGTGTCCAACACACTCAACACAAGAGGAGACGCACATCTGTGTCCAACACACACAACACAAGAGGAGGAGCACATCTGTGTCCAACACACACTCAACACAAGAGGAGACGCACATCTGTGTCAAACACACACTCAACACAAGAGGAGACGCACATCTGTGTCAAACACACACTCAACACAAGAGGAGACGCACATCTGTGTCCAACACACACTCAACACAAGAGCAGGAGCACATCTGTGTCCAACACACACTCAACACAAGAGGAGGAGAACATCTGTGTCCAACACACACTCAACACAAGAGCAGGAGCACATCTGTGTCAAACACACACTCAACACAAGAGGAGGAGCCCATCTGTGTCCAACACACACTCAACACAAGAGGAGGAGCCCATCTGTGTCAAACACACACTCAACACAAGAGCAGGAGCACATCTGTGTCAAACACACACTCAACACAAGAGGAGACGCACATCTGTGTCCAACACACACAACACAAGAGGAGCACATCTGTGTCCAACACACACTCAACACAAGAGGAGGAGAACATCTGTGTCAAACACACACTCAACACAAGAGCAGGAGCACATCTGTGTCAAACACACACTCAACACAAGAGGAGGAGCCCATCTGTGTCCAACACACACTCAACACAAGAGGAGGAGAACATCTGTGTCCAACACACACTCAACACAAGAGGAGACGCACATCTGTGTCAAACACACACTCAACACAAGAGGAGGAGCACATCTGTGTCAAACACAAACTCAACACAAGAGGAGGAGCACATCTGTGTCCAACACAAACTCAACACAAGAGGAGGAGCACATCTGTGTCAAACACACACTCAACACAAGAGGAGCACATCTGTGTCCAACACACACTCAACACAAGAGGAGGAGCACATCTGTGTCCAACACACACTCAACACAAGAGGAGGAGCACATCTGTGTCAAACACACACTCAACACAAGAGGAGGAGCCCATCTGTGTCCAACACACACTCAACACAAGAGGAGGAGCCCATCTGTGTCAAACACACACTCAACACAAGAGCAGGAGCACATCTGTGTCAAACACACACTCAACACAAGAGGAGACGCACATCTGTGTCCAACACACACAACACAAGAGGAGAACATCTGTGTCCAACACACACTCAACACAAGAGGAGACGCACATCTGTGTCAAACACACACTCAACACAAGAGGAGGAGCACATCTGTGTCAAACACAAACTCAACACAAGAGGAGGAGCACATCTGTGTCCAACACAAACTCAACACAAGAGGAGGAGCACATCTGTGTCAAACACACACTCAACACAAGAGGAGCACATCTGTGTCCAACACACACTCAACACAAGAGGAGGAGCACATCTGTGTCCAACACACACTCAACACAAGAGGAGGAGCACATCTGTGTCAAACACACACTCAACACAAGAGGAGACGCACATCTGTGTCCAACACACACTCAACACAAGAGGAGGAGCACATCTGTGTCCAACACACACTCAACACAAGAGGAGACGCACATCTGTGTCCAACACACACTCAACACAAGAGGAGCACATCTGTGTCCAACACACACTCAACACAAGAGGAGACGCACATCTGTGTCCAACACACACTCAACACAAGAGGAGCACATCTGTGTCCAACACACTCAACACAAGAGGAGGAGCACATCTGTGTCCAACACACACAACACAAGAGGAGACGCACATCTGTGTCAAACACACACTCAACACAAGAGGAGGAGAACATCTGTGTCCAACACACACTCAACACAAGAGCAGGAGCACATCTGTGTCAAACACACACTCAACACAAGAGGAGGAGCCCATCTGTGTCCAACACACACTCAACACAAGAGGAGGAGAACATCTGTGTCCAACACACACTCAACACAAGAGGAGACGCACATCTGTGTCCAACACACACTCAACACAAGAGCAGGAGCACATCTGTGTCAAACACACACTCAACACAAGAGGAGCACATCTGTGTCCAACACACACTCAACACAAGAGGAGGAGCACATCTGTGTCCAACACACACTCAACACAAGAGGAGCACATCTGTGTCAAACACACACTCAACACAAGAGGAGCACATCTGTGTCCAACACACACTCAACACAAGAGGAGGAGCACATCTGTGTCCAACACACACTCAACACAAGAGGAGACGCACATCTGTGTCCAACACACACTCAACACAAGAGACGCACATCTGTGTCCAACACACACTCAACACAAGAGGAGCACATCTGTGTCCAACACACAAATTATAATTTGTTTGCATGAGTTAGTTCATTTAACCATTAAATCTGATTCCAGAAAACTAAATTAAAACTGAAAACATAAAAAAAGAAAAAGAAAAATGGAATCCAGAAAAATTAATCTGTTAACAGTGAAAAAAAAAAAAAGAACTCACTGACAAAAGTGAATTTTGCATTTGATGAGCCCTTTAACAGGTTAAAATGGGAAAAATGGAATTTGAAAAAAGAATAAAATGAACAGTAATTAGTGAAGTGATGGGTCACCTGACACAGAATGGCGTGTCCGCTGTCGGGTCCGTGGGTCAGGCGTACGATGGCCATCTCGGGCTGGTCCTGCTCAGTGATCTCTCCCCACAGCTCCACCTCACCCTCACCCTCCTCACGCTCGTACACACTCCCGCTGGACACCACACTCATGCGCAGCTCGGTACCGTCGGCCCGGGTGAAGCTCAGTCTGCAGATCTGCTCCTCCGGCGGGGCCCGGGGCCTCAAGGTAACTCCAGCGGGACACAGGGAGCAGGACAGGCCCAGCACACGCCCGCCCCGGCTCAGGAATGCCAGGAACGCCAGGGTTAGCTGAGGCGTGAGCGGGCCGGTGCCGAGCACCAGCAGGAGTGTGCTATCGGGCCAGGGCTCGCTCAGCGCTGGCTGCGGGCGGAGAGGGTAGATGGTGTAGCGCTCCGGGTCCAGGACCTCCGTCAGGAGCGAGCGGATCCTGCGGTACTGAAGATCACAGCCGCCCGTGAACACCAGCACGTTAGGAGGCTTCCCGCCGGACCTCAGCCGCACGCTCTCGAAGTCCGGCAGGTCCGGGATGTTCTTCTCCTCCTCATCTGGGAGATATGGGATGTTCTCTGCGCCGTCGACCGGCAGGTCCGGGATGTTCTCGGCGGAGGCGAACCGGACCGACTGGATGGTGCTGTTCTCCAGCTCCAGGCACTCGTGGCAGCTGGACAGATGCAGGTGGTGTCCCTCCATGTGCTGGTGATCCGACGGGAGCTCCGGCTCCTCCTGACCCGTTCTGGACAGCGGCGGCTCCTCCTGACGACTGGTTCTGGACAGCGCCGGCTCGCTCAGACGTTTGGCCTGGAGTCTCCTCTTCTCCAGAAGCTGTGTGAGTGCAGACTCTCTGAGGGACACGGCTGGGACACAGAAGGAAAAACACGGGATTAGCACGACTCTGAATCTGTACACCTGCGTGTCAGGACTCGACATTAATGCTTATCCGGGACAAATGGATTTTTTGAAGGGGCGAGTAAAAGCGAATTTTACTGACCGGACAAATAGCCTGATTAAAATTTCAATAACAAAGAAATAACCAGGGAATCACTAAAACGAGAGAATGATTGTATTACATTTATTGTGAGTTTCAATCGATAGTGGATAATAAAATGTAAACAAGGTTGTGTTGTTGAGGCTTGCGCAGCTTCATGATGAGAAATGGAAACAAATGTTTGTGGAGTTTTTATATTTTTAACATAGTTAAAAGTTTAACACATAGTTTAACACAGTTAAGCAACACCCCTCAATGAGTGCAGTTTTCCTGAATACATCATGATTGAAAATGTGACATTGATTTCATACAACAGTTCAATAAACAGTCAAAATGAAGTCACTTAGAATTAGACGCAATATTGACTCTTTTTGTTCTGTTTCAACAGCAAAAATAGTTCCAAACAAAGATCACAGCAGAAACAGTGCATCTCACAGGAACACTTAACCGTGTTTCATTAATGAATGATTGCCAATGGCAACAAAGGTGGGAAAAGGCGCCAGTGGCAAGGAACCAAGTGTGTGATTATGATTCAGGCAGCATTATAGGTCAGAAGAAGTCAGATTGGTTTGGAACAATCAGAATATTTTCCAGTTCCATCTGGTTAAAGATCGGAGTCACGCCAGTATGGTGATGTGTTCGAGAATCAGTGCCGATGGCTGTCGTGTCGATGAGGCCTTCACAGGGAGAGTCTAGTTGACAACCTCTGCTGACACTTCAGGGATGCGTTGTGGTCGTGTCTAGGCACAGGTCCACCATCTGATCTGGGTACGGCCCGGATCCGGCTGACTACATCATGTGTTGTGGTCGTGTCTAGGCACAGGTCCACCATCTGATCTTGATACGCCCCTGATCCGGCTGACTACATCATGTGTTGTGGTCGTGTCTAGGCGCAGGTCCTCCATCTGATCTGGATACGCCCCTGATCCGGCTGACTACATCATGTGTTGTGGTCGTGTCTAGGCGCAGGTCCTCCATCTGATCTTGATACGCCCCTGATCCGGCTGACTACATCATGTGTTGTGGTCGTGTCTAGGCACAGGTCCACCATCTGATCTGGATACGCACCTGATCCGGCTGACTACATCATGTGTTGTGGTCGTGTCTAGGCGCAGGTCCACCATCTGATCTGGATACGCACCTGATCCGGCTGACTACATCATGTGTTGTGGTCGTGTCTAGGCACAGGTCCACCATCTGATCTGGATATGCCCCTGATCCGGCTGACTACATCATGTGTTGTGGTCGTGTCTAGGCACAGGTCCACCATCTGATCTGGATACGCACCTGATCCGGCTGACTACATCATGTGTTGTGGTCGTGTCTAGGCGCAGGTCCTCCATCTGATCTTGATACGCCCCTGATCCGGCTGACTACATCATGTGTTGTGGTCGTGTCTAGGCACAGGTCCACCATCTGATCTTGATACGCCCCTGATCCGGCTGACTACATCATGTGTTGTGGTCGTGTCTAGGCACAGGTCCTCCATCTGATCTGGATATGCCCCGGATCCGGCTGACTACATCATGTGTTGTGGTCGTGTCTAGGCACAGGTCCACCATCTGATCTTGATACGCCCCTGATCCGGCTGACTACATCATGTGTTGTGGTCGTGTCTAGGCACAGGTCCACCATCTGATCTTGATACGCCCCTGATCCGGCTGACTACATCATGTGTTGTGGTCGTGTCTAGGCACAGGTCCACCATCTGATCTTGATACGCCCCTGATCCGGCTGACTACATCATGTGTTGTGGTCGTGTCTAGGCACAGGTCCACCATCTGATCTTGATACGCCCCTGATCCGGCTGACTACATCATGTGTTGTGGTCGTGTCTAGGCACAGGTCCACCATCTGATCTTGATACGCCCCTGATCCGGCTGAATACATCATGCGTTGTGGTCGTGTCTAGGCGCAGGTCCACCATCTGATCTTGATACGCCCCTGATCCGGCTGACTACATCATGTGTTGTGGTCGTGTCTAGGCACAGGTCCACCATCTGATCTTGATACGCCCCTGATCCGGCTGACTACATCATGTGTTGTGGTCGTGTCTAGGCACAGGTCCACCATCTGATCTGGATATGCCCCGGATCCGGCTGACTACATCATGTGTTGTGGTCGTGTCTAGGCGCAGGTCCTCCATCTGATCTGTGGATACGCCCCTGATCCGGCTGACTACATCATGTGTTGTGGTCGTGTCTAGGCGCAGGTCCTCCATCTGATCTTGATACGCCCCTGATCCGGCTGACTACATCATGTGTTGTGGTCGTGTCTAGGCGCAGGTCCTCCATCTGATCTGGATACGCCCCTGATCCGGCTGACTACATCATGTGTTGTGGTCGTGTCTAGGCGCAGGTCCTCCATCTGATCTGGATATGCCCCTGATCCGGCTGACTACATCATGTGTTGTGGTCGTGTCTAGGCACAGGTCCACCATCTGATCTTGATACGCCCCTGATCCGGCTGACTACATCATGTGTTGTGGTCGTGTCTAGGCACAGGTCCACCATCTGATCTGGATACGCCCCTGATCCGGCTGACTACATCATGTGTTGTGGTCGTGTCTAGGCGCAGGTCCTCCATCTGATCTGGATATGCCCCTGATCCGGCTGACTACATCATGTGTTGTGGTCGTGTCTAGGCACAGGTCCACCATCTGATCTGGATACGCCCCTGATCCGGCTGACTACATCATGTGTTGTGGTCGTGTCTAGGCGCAGGTCCTCCATCTGATCTTGATACGCCCCTGATCCGGCTGACTACATCATGTGTTGTGGTCGTGTCTAGGCGCAGGTCCTCCATCTGATCTTGATACGCCCCTGATCCGGCTGACTACATCATGTGTTGTGGTCGTGTCTAGGCGCAGGTCCTCCATCTGATCTGGATACGCCCCTGATCCGGCTGACTACATCATGTGTTGTGGTCGTGTCTAGGCGCAGGTCCTCCATCTGATCTGGATATGCCCCTGATCCGGCTGACTACATCATGTGTTGTGGTCGTGTCTAGGCGCAGGTCCTCCATCTGATCTGGATACGGCCCGGATCCGGCTGACTACATCATGTGTTGTGGTCGTGTCTAGGCGCAGGTCCTCCATCTGATCTGGATATGCCCCTGATCCGGCTGACTACATCATGTGTTGTGGTCGTGTCTAGGCACAGGTCCTCCATCTGATCTGGATATGCCCCGGATCCGGCTGACTACATCATGTGTTGTGGTCGTGTCTAGGCACAGGTCCACCATCTGATCTGGATATGCCCCGGATCCGGCTGACTACATCATGTGTTGTGGTCGTGTCTAGGCACAGGTCCACCATCTGATCTTGATACGCCCCTGATCCGGCTGACTACATCATGTGTTGTGGTCGTGTCTAGGCACAGGTCCTCCATCTGATCTGGATATGCCCCGGATCCGGCTGACTACATCATGTGTTGTGGTCGTGTCTAGGCACAGGTCCACCATCTGATCTTGATACGCCCCTGATCCGGCTGACTACATCATGTGTTGTGGTCGTGTCTAGGCACAGGTCCACCATCTGATCTGGATATGCCCCGGATCCGGCTGACTACATCATGTGTTGTGGTCGTGTCTAGGCGCAGGTCCTCCATCTGATCTGGATACGCCTCTGATCCGGCTGACTACATCATGTGTTGTGGTCGTGTCTAGGCGCATGTCCTTCATCTGATCTGGATACGCCTCTGATCCGGCTGACTACATCATGTGTTGTGGTCGTGTCTAGGCACAGGTCCTCCATCTGATCTGGATATGCCCCGGATCCGGCTGACTACATCATGTGTTGTGGTCGTGTCTAGGCGCAGGTCCTCCATCTGATCTGGATACGCCTCTGATCCGGCTGACTACATCATGTGTTGTGGTCGTGTCTAGGCACAGGTCCTCCATCTGATCTGGATACGCCTCTGATCCGGCTGACTACATCATGTGTTGTGGTCGTGTCTAGGCGCAGGTCCTCCATCTGATCTGGATACGCCTCTGATCCGGCTGACTACATCATGTGTTGTGGTCGTGTCTAGGCGCATGTCCTTCATCTGATCTGGATACGGCCCGGATCCGGCTGACTACATCATGTGTTGTGGTCGTGTCTAGGCACAGGTCCTCCATCTGATCTTGATACGCCTCTGATCCGGCTGACTACATCATGTGTTGTGGTCGTGTCTAGGCACAGGTCCTCCATCTGATCTGGATACGCCTCTGATCCGGCTGACTACATCATGTGTTGTGGTCGTGTCTAGGCACAGGTCCTCCATCTGATCTGGATATGCCCCGGATCCGGCTGACTACATCATGTGTTGTGGTCGTGTCTAGGCGCAGGTCCTCCATCTGATCTGGATACGCCTCTGATCCGGCTGACTACATCATGTGTTGTGGTCGTGTCTAGGCACAGGTCCTCCATCTGATCTGGATACGCCTCTGATCCGGCTGACTACATCATGTGTTGTGGTCGTGTCTAGGCGCAGGTCCTCCATCTGATCTTGATACGCCCCTGATCCGGCTGACTACATCATGTGTTGTGGTCGTGTCTAGGCGCAGGTCCTCCATCTGATCTGGATACGCCTCTGATCCGGCTGACTACATCATGTGTTGTGGTCGTGTCTAGGCGCAGGTCCTCCATCTGATCTTGATACGCCCCTGATCCGGCTGACTACATCATGTGTTGTGGTCGTGTCTAGGCGCATGTCCTTCATCTGATCTGGATACGCCTCTGATCCGGCTGACTACATCATCAGTCCTACCTAGTGGTAACAGCCCTATAGTGTCTTATTATTCTAACTGAATTTATTGATCAAATTTAGGAATTTAAATAGAAAGATGAAGCATATATTTAATAAGATTAGAGGGGAAAATGCCCAATAAAGAAGATATGACAATATGCAGATATATTGATATAAATATATCAAAGGTAATTGAACACTGATGAGAATATTTATTCAGAACAAATTACATTTACAACACAAATAGTTTTTTTTTCTTTTTTCGAACAAGCAACTTTTTTACTTGGACATGTGAATGACAGATTTAGTTGAAGGACAAGCACATGAAAAGGCTTAATGTCGAGCCCTGATGACGACGCTGGCTGGGATGAAACTCACACACTATCTTTTCAGGTACAAGCCCGTTTTCCATACGCAGACGATCCTCCATAAAGGCCACGCCGAGCCGGCTGAAGTTCTCCAGGCTGGCCTCGGCTACGGCCCGGTACGGCTGGCCCGGACTGCAGGCCAACGGGAGACAGTAATCTGACCAGTTCAGCACCTGAAACACACACACACACACACGTGTGGATTTAAACACATTTAAGTTTTGTTCTCCGAGGCAACAGTGGTGAGGAACACAAGCTCCATCAGGTGACAGACACCAGGCTCAGTTCTCGGGCAAAATGAACGAAAACTATATTAAGAACAATAATAGTGATCAGGGCTTTCATCGAATTAAAAAAACCTGCACATTCGAATGCAAAAACCA
>NC_140229.1:300000-302500 GCF_951802725.1 Rutilus rutilus
ACAAACCCTACCCCTAAACTTACCCATCTCTCTCTCACACATACACACACACACACACACACACACACACACACACACTCTCTCTCGCTCACATACACACACTAACTCTACCCATCTCACACACACACACACACACACACACACACTAACTCTACCCATCACACACACACTAACACTAACCCTACCCATCACACACACACACACACACACACACACACACACACACACACACACACACACACACACACACACACTCTCTCACACATACTCACACAAACCCTACCCCTAAACTTACCCATCTCTCTCTCACACATACACACACATACACACACACACACACACACACACCTGCTGTGTTCACCTGCGGCTCGCTGATGTAAACGCCCTTGTCTCCGAGCTCCAGGAACAGCGCGGCGTCGCTCGGGCTCTGCGGGGATCCGGGGCTCGACTCTCGGTCCAGCTCTCGGAAGCTCAGGCTCCTCCGGCCCCCGCTCAGCCGCTCCAGAGCCCCGCGGATCACGGCCGTGTAGCAACGCTGGAACCGCAGCCACAGGTACAGGTAACACAGCGTGATCAGCATCGTTCTGCGCATGAGCAGAGTCTCCCGAGGAGTCTCGGGCCCGCGGTCATCTCCCCGTGCCTGTCAGTCAGAGCCCGCAGACTCCGCCTCTTCCGGTTCCGGCACACACACACGCCTAAATAATAATCACTCTCTGAGATATTCACACTTCTCAGCTCGTGTCGCTCTGGTGTCTGTGAAAGTTCATCAGTGTCTTTATTCCGATGTAAAATACGCCAGAATCACTTCTGAAATAAACGGTGTGGTCACGTGACTCCTGTTACTTTTCCCAGCGAGGATTAAATCGGACCAATCACAGTCGCTTTGGGTGAACGCGCAGGATTCAGCGGACCTGGAGGAAGACATGTGTTGGTCATTGAACATTGAAATATGCTTTCTTGGATGATAAAACAGAAAATATGTTGTGTATCTTAGTTTAATTAATTAAAATGACAAAAATAATCATTTACATGCAGAGATTAGCTGTAACACAAGTTGCTGTTTTTAAATCGTAATTTTAAGTGGTATTGTAGACATTATCAGTGATCAAACACAAACAACTGAAAGGATTAGTTCTCTCACAAAATGATTATTTACTCCGCCATGTTGTTCAAAACACGAAGATCTTCTGAAGAAAGTTTCAACGGTTTCTTCAAACCCCATCGAACAAAATCACCCAGATATTTCTCAAAATGTCTAATTTCTTTTTTTCTTCACAGAAGAGAAAGTCATAAAGGTTGATTTTTGGGTAAAAGAGTGTGGGAAAGAAAAGACGGATCGAGATTAAGCATTAAACACAAGGGTTGTCTATATTGTTTCTGAACTAATTTGCCGATTTAAATTATTGTCACATGATTCCTGTGGATGTGAACGAGCACACTTACACTGCAGTCCCGCTCATGCACAGACGCATGTCATCACATCTATGTTCCTGAGAACATATTGTTTATGAAGTAAAAGTGTCTCACCTCAAGAGAAACGCGCTGCTCGTGTCCGTCTCCCGCTTCAGCGAGTCATTCAGATATCTGCATTAATCATCAATGCTCATAAAAATGTAACTTACTGCTCAGTAAAAAATAAAAATGAATAATTCAATTACAAAATGAAATAATCACATTAAACCCATAATGAAAATACAGAATAAAATCGTATTCATGATATGGGCCATTATAAAACTTACACAGTAAACAGGCTTGTAACGATCTAATTATTTCTCAAGTAGAAGCAAAATTATGGGTTTCTTGTGTGTTACAGTAAAGCACAGCACTAACCCATGCCAAGGCCATTCAACTGTACAACTAAAAATAAAAAAAGTTAAAATAAATGTAACGAGTAACTTTAAAACCGTCTGCCAAATGCATTATTTTAGGCCACATCTAAGCATTTGTTTGCCAACTGGTTGTCCAAGAATATACTAGTGATTTCGTAGGTTGGGTTTATGTGAAGAGCTGAGAGAGCTTAACATCTTCAACACTGTTGTGTAATAAAGTCCCCGTAGTGAATGATGTTATCCCTTAAAACTCATCTTTGATCACCAAAATTACATATTTAAACGTTTTTTCTTTTAAAAAGTTTCTTCATGCCTTAAAATATCTTGAATGTAACTTGTAACGGTTCTATGAATATGCAGATGAGCCCCGCCTCCACTCACTCGCTCAGCTCAGAGATCCACTGGTTGACGATCACACGTTGATCTGATTGGTTACAAGGTAGTTTGTGACGTCAGAAACACCAGCGATTTCAAAGCGTGTTTTTGAGACTGTCTTTGGTTCACTGCAGTTTTAAGGAGGAAATACTGTCGATTTATGAACTTACACATGGTTTGAGTTAAAGCGTATTAAAAACACCACATAGACACATAAACAACATTAAGAGCTGGATCTTCACCACAGGGGGACTTTAAGGGGGTTAAAGGGAATAAAGAATAGGAAAGACCATTAA
>NC_140229.1:305000-355000 GCF_951802725.1 Rutilus rutilus
AGGAAGACAGCGAGGTCATGGACAGGTGTGTGTGTGTGGCCTCCAGCGAGTCCTGCGTGGAGGCGCTGTGGGACGGGGAGTAGAGGCGGGGCCGGGGCCGGGCCGGACCCTGGCCGAGCTGCGGCGGGTGGTGGTGGTGATGGTGGTGGTGGTGGGGGTGCAGGGCCTTGGGCTGGTGGGGGGGCACGTGGAAGGTGGTCTCCTGGACGGGGTGGGTCTCTCCTGACGCCTGCTGAAGCCCGTCTCCCCCGACCCAACCCAGCGCCGGCACGAACGCCTGTCTCGCCTGAGGAGCAACAGCAGACATCGGCAACATTAGCGCTTTCGAAATGGCGGAAAAGCTTCTTTCTTAAATATTAGCAGAATTCCAATTATATTCTGAAGGCAATACTTAATGTTATGTTAAGAGGAAAAAAGTGCTGTTGTCTCCTGTGCCCACAAGAGCAATGAGCAAATATAAACCAAATCAAGCATCGCATCTTTTATTGAAATGACATTCACTTTTTAAAGTGCATTAACTTTTGAAAAAACAAAAACAAAAAATGATTTCCTTAAATGTGACATATTTTCCCCAGATGTAATATAAATCTCTGGAGTCGCCTCTGGAGTCAGCTCTAATACCAGATCATTTATTATAGCTTGTCAAATTTGCCCCATTTTGGATGTGAGCAAAAACACACCGTTTTAGTGTCTCTTTAAATGCAAATGAGCTTTAGCTCCGCCTCCGTCTAGAAGAGGGCGGAGTCTTTACTCAAGCTTCAGAAACTCCAGCAATAACAAAACATGTGACTCTCACTCACCCAGAATCACCAGTAGCGAGTGCAGCCTTATGGAAAAATGTTTTTAACACGGTCAAGAAAACTGCCTCTTTTTCTACTAAATTTGTGCCCTTATGTCTTAAAACATGTTAAATCCTGCATTAACTTTTCATACAAGGTTATATATTCATTTTGTAAAAAAACAATGCAATATGCCCTTTAAATATCATTTTACTTTCAGAGAAACTCTATTATGGAATCTAATCTATGATCGAGGATCTCTAGTTTACTTGTTCCTCAGCATCTCAATCCATATTCTGAATGTCTGTCAAAGATTTGAGGTTATGAATCTTCATCAAATCCAGTGGCTAGTTCTTCCTCAGAGCATCTGGACCTTATAAACATCAACTTCCTGATATAAACCTGTGCGCACACTGACTACAGAAACCGTAGCTGGTGATTCTGGATCAGCTGTGTGTGTAATGCTCATGTGTGTTTGTGTGAGTGTGTATGTGTGTGTGAGTGAGTGAGTGTGTATGTGTATACCTGTGGGCAGAGGTTGTGGCAGTCCATGCCCACTGCAGCACTGAAGTGTCCTCCGCTGTGCCGGTGCTGATGGGTCGGGTCGGAGCGGGCGCGACCGCTGGTACTCGTTCCAGAAGAACCTCCTGCAAACACACACGATCAGAGTCAGTGCCACAGAACTCATGAGCTCAGATGTGTGTGTGATAGGGCTGTCAAAATGGCTGAAAAGCAAAATTCTAATTTCTTTCTTAAATATGAGCAAAATTCGAATTATATTCAAATTCTAAAGCTAATGTTAGAGGAAGAAAGTGCTGTAGTGTCTCCTGTGTCCACAAGAGGGCGCAAGCGAGCGCAATGAGCAAACATAAACCTAATCAAGCATCGCAACTTTTATTGAATTGAAATGACATTCACTTTTTAAAGTGCAGTAACTTTTGAAACAATTGTTCTTAAATAAAATATTATTTCCTTAATGTGCTGCAAATTTATGTTCTTAAAATATAATAATGTGCATGCAAGGAAAATTAGGCTACAAAAGTGCATCAGTGACCTGAGAAAACACACTTCAACACACAGCGTCATGAACTACATGAACACACAACAGCAAACTGGCATTCAGAAGCACTCACTTCTACTCTCTACATCTACAGATACATCATCACACACACCAGACGCTCTTGATCTGAGCGAGTGCTGAGCGCTTTCTGTTGACAGTGTTTCAGCTGATGAACGAACACACACACACACACACACACACACACACACACACACACACACACACACACACACACACACACACACACACACACAGCTCTGACCGATGTGCAGGAATGATCAAGTGTGCCGTTGCACAATTTTCATTAAGAATAATATGCTAATGAACTCACCATTCAAGCAATCCGCCCCGAATTGGCACTATTGGTGAAAGTAAAGTGCGCGCGGCCGCACGAGTGAACGCGTTCTCAGCTCATTCCTATGGGAAACTCTCGCTCTGCTCTACCCCAATATAAATGCATGTGCGGACGCGCACATTTTATTTTCGCCTTTAGATTAGCGGTTCAAAAGCCCCCGCCGGTGATACCGGTGTTGTGACGCGTCGATTAACCGGTGGGAAAACACCCTCACCATCACATCTCTGGCAGGAAGACTCTTTCAGTTTCATTTTTCAAATGAACAACGCAGCCGTACACTGGACAAGTGCTGTATACTGGATAAGCTAACACAAACAGACCGCGTCAGTCATCATCATGTCTCGCGCCTCTGCGTGAGTGTGAGTGTGTGTGTGAGAGAGAGTGTGTGTGTGTGTGTTTGTGTGTGTGTGTGTGTGAGAGAGTGAGTGTGTGTGTGTGTGTGTGTGTGTGTGAGTGAGTGTGTGTGTGTGTGTGTGTGTGTGTGTGTGTGAGAGTGAGTGAGTGTGTATGTGTGTGTGTGTGTGTGAGTGAGAGTGTGTGAGTGTGTGTGTGTGTGTGTGTGAGTGAGTGTGAGAGTGAGTGTGTGTGTGTGAGTGTGCGTGAGTGTGTGTGAGTGAGTGTGTGTGAGTGAGTGTGTGTGAGTGTGAGTGTGTGTGTGTGAGAGAGACCTGAGCTGGAGGAGGTGCTGGACGTGGTGCCGGACGACTGAGACTGCTCCAGTGCCGGGCTGGTGGACACGCTGCTGCTGGTGTTGGTGCCCTCGTCTGCAGTCTTCTTGAAGAAGCTGTGCTGCAGAGCGTAGTACGGCTGGATGCGCGTCTTCGGGTCGTAGTCCAGCATCCGCAGGATCAGGTCTTTGAACTTCAGGTAATCGGCGACGGCGTGTCCCGACTCTCCGGCCCTCCGCCCGCCCGGGCCGCCCGCCTCCACGCCCAGAACACTGTGCAGCTTCCGGGAGCCCGCGGGCTTATACTGCGCACGGGAGAGACCAGAGCGTTAGAGGGACCGTCCACACAAACATGAACAAATGACTTCCAAACACAAGACCATTCACTGCCATTACACAGCTGGGAAGAGCCAGCACATGTTTTACTCTGTGTCCGTCTGACAGAAGAGAGTCATACACACCTAGGATGAGTTCAGGGAGAGTAAATCATGGGTAATGTTCATTTCTGGGTGAACTAACCCTCTAATGCCACACAGAGCTGCTGACAGGAACAGGAATGGAAGTGAAGTCGTGTTCATTTCGTTAAAGGGGCGGTTGATTATGATTTGACTTCTCTAACTTTAGTTAGTGTGTAATGTTGCTGTTTGAGCATAAACAACATCTGCAAAGTTACGACGCTCACAGTTCAAAGCAAAGGGAGATATTTACTTTTACAGAAATCGCTTTTTAAGCACTACAACATTCCTCCAGGGTTAGTAACATCACAAACACTAAAATTTACATAAACCCCGCCCCTGGAACACGATTTATAGATTATCAGGACAGAATATGCTAATCAATGACTAGAAGATAACTCCACATCAGCTACATAAACTCAACTAACCATTCAGAAATGTGGTCTACATGTCACTTCTTCTTGAGTCTCTCCATCTTTCTCTGACTCCAGTTTGAACATAAAAGGCTAAAGGTTTTTTTTAATTTTCAGGACTCGAGCTCTTGAAGCTCCGCCCCCTGTGCCGGGAGCAGCAGCTCATTTGCATTTAAAGGGACAGACACAAAAACGGTGTGTTTTTGCTCACCCTCAAACATTGACAATTTTAACATGCAATATAAAAATATCTGTGGGGTATTTAGACCTTCACACACACACACACACTCTGGGGACATCAGAGACTTATAATACATCTTGTGGGGCATTATAGGACCCTTTAACGAAATCATGCCAAAAAATATTCGTTGACGACCTTTTCTTCCATGACTAAGGCATGTTCGATCATTAACGTCATTAAACGATAACTGTGACTATATCAACATGCAATATCGTTGACAAAAGAAGACGAGACTAAAATATAGTTAAAAAAATAAAAGTATTCCTAAAACCTCTTTGTTTTTGCATTACAGACTGTTTCTAACAAGCGCTACGAGCTTTCGTGTTCGCGGTCGCCAGATTCCAGGAATTTAAATCCCCCAATCAGAGCTTTTCTGTTAAAAGGACACGTTTTCTACCCGATGTTTTACAATCTGGCAACCATGCGTCACTGATGATGATCTGAACACATCAAACACACAGATGAACATGTAAGCTGGAGGTCAGAGATCTCTATTTGAGATATTCAGCCAGTCTGAGTTTCTGTGACTAAAACTGCAGTCAAACCTGTAATAATTCCAAACATGAATCTCGACTATATTAATAAATGCACAAACACAGTCTTTTATTTTTTTTTGCTGTTAATTTAACAAATTAATTTAATTTGGAATTATGAGAAATTTCACCGTTTAAATTTGAGAGAAATGTCTCGTAGAGAATGGGCTAATTTCTGACAAATAGCCTATGAATAAAATCAGGAAACTAGATTAGGTGAAATAAACCAAGCATACGAGTTTATTATGAGGCTATACGAGACATTCTCTACATTTGTACTTGTATATGAAAGTGCAATAATTCTGATGAAATGCAAATATAAATTTCTCAAATGACAACAATTGTTGTGATTATAATTTTAAGCAAAATAATCGTTAGCCTATTATCAACGTAACCATTATGCAGCATGACGAAAATATGACTGCGTTTGATTGACTAAAAGTAGATAAAATGCCCAGGCTTTTAGTCGACTGAACCTGGACTGATGAAGACAGGGCAAGACTAAATATGATGAACACTAAACAGTACATCTGACACAGGACTAAGACTATGAGTAGAAACAGCTGAGAACACGAGCAGTGAAGTGAGGAGACACACACCCGTTTGCCATCTTTGGTCTTCTTCGCACACCACGAGCTGTCAGTCATCTTCTCGAAGAACTTCCTGGCTTTGGGAGCCTGTTCCAGGATGTGGCTGGGAGGGACCCCCAACACCTCCACGATCTTATTCATCTGGTCGACCTGCCGTCAGAACGGGCATCAAAACCGTAAGACAACTGAGTCACGGCCCGATGCGAAGGGCTTTCCCTGATCTCTGCTGGCGCTGACACTAACAAGTGTAACAATTGCTTCCGCTG
Source organism: Rutilus rutilus (assembly GCF_951802725.1). Classification (NCBI taxonomy): domain Eukaryota; kingdom Metazoa; phylum Chordata; class Actinopteri; order Cypriniformes; family Leuciscidae; genus Rutilus; species Rutilus rutilus. The sequence goes on from NC_140229.1 coordinate 310,360, forward strand.
TTTTTTTATGTGGCGATTCTTTATTTATTAAACATTTTATGTGTGTAACTATTTACAACAAAGCCCAAGATCCGCCCACAATCATAAGACTAAATGAAAATAAATAAATAATATATATAAAAAAAATAAAAACTGTGAACAAAACAATATATAGAAGTATCTCAAAATGGCTTTGTTGTTGTTCACACTGAGAACGATCACTATATTAGCGTCCACAGCAACACACAATATCGTTCTGTTATCATAAGCATTTGCTTCAGTTTTGTCGTCTGTACAAATAAATACAGTAGATATTACTATACAGATGAAGTAAGCAGTGCTTTCAGTTATTCAGATAGGTCCAACAATAGTATTCAGGTATAGAAATCGAATAATCAAATGTAATATAACCCTTAACACAGTACTATATAAGCTGAATAAAGATTAATCAATAACCAGTTTCCACTGCTGAACACAAAAAGATGATGTCACCCAAACAGTTGATGGACCCCACTGACTTCCACCATTAGTTCTTTCCCCTACTTATAGTCATATGCTTATAAATCACCTCAGTTGTGCTACATATATGCAAATATTGCTGTTAAAGCTATATATATATACACACACACACACATTCCAGTTTACCGTTCTCACGTATAGTAAACTTTGTTATAAAGGAAGAATGTTTGGTTTTTTGCACACAGGATAATTGTTTGTAAAGTGGGAGATTGTTTTGTGTGCTGGTTAGGACTGCATGTGTATAATGACAAATAAAGACTCTGATTCTGGAGGTCAGTGGGATCCATCAACCCCTGATGGGTTAACCTCTAACCCCTGACCTTTGTGTTCAGCAGAAGAGAGACACTCATGCAGGAGTAAATGATGACAGAATTTTCATCTGGAAGTGAACTATTCCTTCAAGACTGTTTAAGAGGATCCTCGCCGTCCTCTGACATCATTTTGTGAGTACGTGTCTTAAGGCTTTTGCACACCGAGTTCCAGATTTGCAGTCGAAATTTTCACACGTTAAAAAATAAATATACGACCTCATTGTTCTGTCAATCTCTCTCCAACTTCAAAAGACAACTAAAACATAATTTCATATTAACCTATATCTAATATAACACTGTTTTCTCATGGACTACTGGGATGTGTGTGTGTGTCCTGGTGCGCTTTTGTGTGCATTTACTCATCATCATCTGGTTACAGGTGGTAACTGTGTATGCCTGTCTGTACCACTACCCTTTCATAAACCATGGGCCGACCAGTAATAAGCTTTCCTAGCTTCACTCGACCCAACTGTATTATTGTAATGTTTGAAGTGGTATTGTGAATAAACTCAAACTCACGCTTACACACGGCCTCCGAAACTCTCATCCGTCATAAAATAATTTGGATCGGGTTCGATTTTCTGCGTTTTCCGCATGCGCAGCTCAAGCATTTTGACAATTGAGAGCCACCGGATCACGAATACGATAAAACACTGAAAATGTGTGACTCCGTGTGCAAGACCCTTAGGAGACGTCAGCTGAGAGCTCACCTCGTTGGCGCCGCTGAACAGAGGCTCTCCGGTGTGCATCTCCACCAGTATGCAGCCCAGAGACCACATGTCGATGGCCAGATCGTACGGCATTCCCAGCAGCACCTCGGGCGAGCGGTAGAAGCGGCTCTGGATGTACTGGTATATCTGAGGACACACGAGCCACGTTACTGAACGAGCTGTGGAGGCAGTCAGACACAAACGCTCCACAAATCAACACGCGTTCAGGCTGGACGAGTCTACTCCCGAACACACTGAAGAGAATGATGGACAGATAGAGTCACTGATAGAGTTGGGGATCGTTAGAACTTTAACGATTCCGATCCGATTTTGATTCTGCTTATCGATTCCTAATCTAGATTCCAATAAGGTACATTTTTTTAAGATATCATTCGCATTTAGTCTTATTGCTAAACATTTAATTGTATCTGAATATCATGAACACAAACAGGCTAAAGAACTCTTCCTCGAGGAGCGTTTGCCTGTGGTTTAAAAACACCATAGAAGAACAACTAGCAGAACTAATATAACACAGATACGATTGAACTAAACAGTGTTTTAAGATTTTCAGGTTCAGAAACTGTAATCAAATGGAAAATAAAACACTGCAGTTTATAAATACAATATACATTACAAATATAGTTACAGAAGTTATTCAGTGAAGAACACCACCTGAATGTGTTTCACACAGAAAACAGCGAGTCGTCTCGCACTGGAATGGTTTAACCTGTTAAGCGTTGCCAGTGCGCCCGCGCACTGAAGCGTTATTTATTTATTTAATTCAAAATTACTATCAGATTTAATGTTATACCTTGACAAACTATACATAATTAAAAAGATATTATACTCAAGTTTCAGTATTTGACCACTATTGTATTCTGAGAAACTCATAGTGACAGTTATGTCTTAATTTGTGTCAGGAGTTATGAAATGAAAAAATGAGTTGATACCTTTAATATGAATTATGCCCGTCAGCCGCTTTCATTCATAAAAAACTCCGTGCTGTCGTCATGACAGCGATACACAAAACAACGTGCCTCAGGGCTTTAGCTCAAAAATGTGCAGATTTGGAGAAATATTGATAGATTCTCATAGATTTACATCATATTTCTATAGACAGGAATAATATTTATTGAATTTATACCCAAATGCGTCGATGTAATCTTTATGAGCGTTTGGTAGTCTGATTTACTGTGTTTTTAATTCATACCAACAGCCTGAGGGCGCTACATGCACAATAATAGTCCATATATGGAACATGAAGAAGAGCCATGATCATGTGACATTCCAGGATGTTAAAAATAAAGTCATTTGACATGGTCTTGAAAAACATTGAACTAAATCCAGAGTTTTGGACTTATTATCTTCAGATTTTAAACATAAAATGTTTAGACATGTGGCTTTAGCTATAGTGCATTTCTAGATTGCTACAGTGCCAACTTCAATTTTATTTTCATGAGGATGTTTCATAAAAAATAATTTCTAATAACTTTACAAAAATTTGAAGCTATTTATAACAATTTTTTTCATTATGACTATAATTAATTCTACATTTACAATAAACTGTCAGGTGTCAGCTTTCAAATGAGATCATACTTGTGCTTTTAGTACAAAGGGTTCATGAACTGTATGTGTTTCAGTTTGGGTATGTCATTTCTTGGGATTTTTCAAAAGTGGGGTTGCAGCTTAACAGGTTAAAGTCATATTGAAGCGCTAAGGAATCGATAAGAGGAATCGAAATTTAAATTTGGTAACGAGTGTCCGACCCCTGACCTCTAGTGTCTACGGTCCCCAACCCCAGTGCCGGAGCCTCACCCGCTGGCCCAGCTGGCAGGAGCTGCCGAAGTCCACGATCTTGATGGCGGATCTCTTGGGGTTGCAGAGCAGGATGTTCTCGGGCTTGAGGTCGCAGTGGATGATGCTCAGCTCCGGCGTGGCCAGGAACAGCAGCGCGGTGCACAGCTGCTGGGCGAACTTACGCGTCAGGTTCAGCGACACGCCACGGAAGTTAGTGTTCCTCAGCAGGTCGTACAGGTTATAGGACAGCATCTCGAAGACCAGACACAAGTGGTTCCGGAACATGAAGTGGCGTTTCAGATGCACTGCGGGAGAAAGAGAAACAGGCCATGATGACGCACACGGCACACAGTGTTTGGCTGACGTCACAGCGGAGGAAAGACACTTTAGCCAGAACCAGACGTGTGTGTGTATGAGTGTGTGAGCTGGAACTGGATCTGATCTGCATCCGTCACACATTCACAATCAATTCCTCTTCAGCCGTACACGAACATCGACTCTAACCCTTCGTTATGCCTTCCCACAGTTCACACCAGGCACTATAGCTATAGCCATTACCCATGAAGTTTTAATAGTTGTTCTAATAGTTCACACCACAACTATAACAATAAGCTGATTTCCCAGCTGATGATCAATACAAACACAGACAGCCAATCAGAATCCATCCTTCTTTAAAGAGCTCAAGCGTTTAAAGCGACAGACGATGAATAAACAGAATGATATCATGCGCTGGTGTGGATGCTAATACACTACAGCTATCACTATACTCACTCTCGGTGTAAACGGCCCTTCTGGTTTTCTCCTGAAAGACTCGTAATATTGCTTTTATGTGGTGAATTACTTTTTCTTTTTTTATAAAAGTGTCCTTTGAATCACTTGATGTACATGTAATGAACATAGCAGAAGTAAGCCACTAGTACTAATATACACTTAATATAAAACATGCACTCTTGTACAGAGTTGGATCAATACCTTCAACACAACGCCAGTGTCTACTAGCTTATGAATACTAAACCAAAACTTTAGGCAGCAAATAACTGCATGAATCTGTGACAAAACCCAAGAACAATTCATCACTATGTAGTAATAATGACTAGCTGAGTTTCCATTACCCTTCAAATTGAAATTGCGAATTGAAAATACGCCCAATGGAAACACGTCAATTTCACAAAAACTCCCATTTATCGCAAAAGAGTTTTCCCGCTCGGGTTAGGGGCTTTTCAGGCAATTAGAAAAATAGATATTTAGCAAAACTGCAATAGAAACAGTTCTTGCGCATTTACAGGTCAGCTGACGTAGATGACGCGGTGTGTTTGGACAGAATACGAGACTTTCTTTATTAAATTCATAAAAGACAAAAGAATTACAGGAATACTGGATTCTAAACCTCAAATAAATGCCACAATCAAGACCTCGGAGCAGAACTGAGGGAGCAACTCCCAGAACTCTCCCAGTATAAGGGTCTTTCCTCACCATTAATGATTGGATAACACACATACGTCTATAATGGCCAGTGCAGTGGCTGGGATATACGTAAACCTACCAACATCCGTCGCCATGATGTCTGGAATGACTGATCGCGAGAGGAAAACATGAAGTTTTAGTCGCATAACATCGGTTAATGGAAACATCGGTTAATGGAAACATCGGTTAATGGAAACATCGGTTAATGGAAACACCGTCATTTCGCAATAGTTTTTTGTCGACATTTAGAAAAAACAAAAGTTTTGTGCAAATCAGTAATGGAAACGCACCTACTGTTATGAGGTTTAATATAATGTTATTAATTACATCCATCATACATGACTGCCCTGACTACATATTTTAAATATTTGATCATCTTTACACAGATATTGAACAGCACTGAATAAACACTGAACAGCAGAAATTATTCTCTATCGTATCCTGTAGAAATAAAGCTGACGTGACCGTGTTATCCGGCCGGATCGATCAGACGTAGAGGGAAGAAACGTTCTGTGCAATTATTACAATGAAAAAACACAAGCATATGCATTTCTGAAGCATGACCCGAAGCGGTGTGAGCGTGACCTGCGGGACCGAGTGTAGATCATCCGGTGTGTTGGAGGAAGACGTCACCTGACCTCTGCGCCTCGTTCAAGCTCAGAACTGACATTTACATGAATTTATCATACATATCTCACTGAAGAACTCTTGAGTGGTCTAGTGTTGATAAATCTGGAGTAAAACTGCACTTGAACACAGACAGCTGGGATGCCGACCCTGGCCTTTATTTTTAAACATTTATAGTTCAGCATGACGTCTGCCCCAAATAGAGCGATTCATTCCTCTCTAAACTCCGTCTCACACACACGACAGGACATGACCAACAGATATATCACAGGAGATGTCACACTGAACCAGCGCTCACACAGAAGACAAGCAGAAGAAGACAAATCACTACGGGAAAAATTATGAGGAAATTTCAATAAATTTCTTGGACTTTCCCAGGCCTTCAAACGGCCATGATGGGGGGTGTAGCGATGGGGGTGTAGCGATGGGTGTAGCGATGTGGGGTGTAGCGATGGGTGTAGCGATGGGTGTAGCGATGTGGGGTGTAGCGATGGGGGTGTAGCGATGGGGGTGTAGCGATGGGGGGTGTAGCGATGGGGGTGTAGCGATGGGGGGTGTAGCGATGGGGGTGTAGCGATGGGGGGTGTAGCGATGTGGGTGTAGCGATGGGTGTAGCGATGGGGGTGCAGCGATGGGGGTGTAGCGATGGGGGTGCAGCGATGGGGGTGCAGCGATGGGGGTGCAGCGATGGGGGTGCAGCGATGTGGGTGTAGCGATGGGTGTAGCGATGGGGGTGCAGCGATGTGGGTGTAGCGATGGGTGTAGCGATGGGGGTGCAGCGATGTGGGTGTAGCGATGGGGTGCAGCGATGGGGGTGTAGCGATGGGGGTGTAGCGATGGGTGTAGCGATGGGGGTGCAGCGATGGGGGTGTAGCGATGGGGGTGTAGCGATGGGTGTAGCGATGGGGGTGCAGCGATGGGGGGTGCAGCGATGGGGGTGTAGCGATGTGGATGTAGCGATGGGGGTGCAGCGATGGGGGTGTAGCGATGTGGGTGTAGCGATGTGGGTGCAGCGATGGGGGTGTAGCGATGTGGGTGTAGCGATGGGTGTAGCGATGGGGGTGCAGCGATGTGGGTGTAGCGATGGGGGTGCAGCGATGGGGGTGTAGCGATGGGTGTAGCGATGGGGGTGCAGCGATGGGGGGTGCAGCGATGGGGGTGTAGCGATGTGGATGTAGCGATGGGGGTGCAGCGATGGGGGTGTAGCGATGTGGGTGTAGCGATGTGGGTGCAGCGATGGGGGTGCAGCGATGTGGGTGTAGCGATGGGTGTAGCGATGGGGGGTGTAACTATATATCACAATAAAAAAATGCAACAATCTGCATAGCGTATAGTTCACCCAAAATAACATTTCTGTGTGAGGAAAAAATTTAAGTTTTCAGAGTTTTAGTGTCAGTACTTCATTAAACTACTATATATAATGTTGAAAATAATGTATAATAATGCAATGGGGGAATATGTGTGTGTCCTGATAATGCCAGATGTCTGATGTTACAGTAAAAGTGTCTGACATTACTGTAGATATATCAGTTAGGGTTAACCCTAATCAAGCATATTCATCTACAATAATCCTGTGTTTTCATCTTCAGAATCATGAATATTGTTATTCTGGCGTCTCTATTGTCCTGCTTTGGGTTTCAGCACCGAGTCCATCCTGTACATTTACACACACAATGTAATATCAAATGTAGCATTTTAATCAATCGGACATTTTGTTTATCTTGTTTATCATGTGTCTTGGAGTATGGCAGTAATATGGTATGGTGAGTTCAGTGTGGTGATGTGTTTCGGCTCGTGACACGAGGGGATCGTTACACCGCTACTGTCAGAACAAAGTCAGAGCTCACCGATGTAGTACTTCATCTCGGTGTCGTGTTTGTTCATGAGCTCCAGCAGTCGGACTTCAATCTGAGCCTGATTGAGAAAAGCCTTTTTATTCTTGATGATCTTGATGGCGACCCACTCCTGCTCCACACGATCGTACGCCTTCACCACCTGCCGGCACAGAGACGACACGAGCGTCACACACACGCTGACACACACCACACCGGGCCGTCGCGCTGACACACACTGACCTGCCCGAACGAGCCTTTGCCTATTAAAGAGTCGATCTCATATCGGTCCATCCACTTCTCGCCGTTCTTAACGATGTAGTCGAAGTTGTCGTCATCGTAGCCGTCGTTGTAGATCTTCCGCTCCTTCTTGTTGCTGGAGTCCTCGCCCTGACCCTGTTGGTGACGACGCTTCTTCTTTGCATAGTAAACCTGCGAACGAGCGGAGAGAGCCGTGCTCAGTGCATCCACCATTCACAGACTCAAGTTCATTTCTTTCAATTTGGATCAGCGTGAGTCGGGCTGGGCATCGTCTGGATTTTAACGATTCCGATTCTGCTTATCGATTCTGATTCTAATCAATTTCGATTCCAATATGGTAAGAAAAAAAACGTACATATTCACATTTAGTCTTATTGCAAAACATTTAATTGTATCTGAATATCATGAACACAAACAGGCTAAAGAACTCTTCCTCGAGGAGCGTTTGCCTGGGGTCTAAAAACACCATAGAAGAACAACTAGCAGAACTAATATAAACTTCAAGCATTATTAAAGACAAGCAAACACTCAATTATAAATTAGCAATCGCACACAGACACAACTGAACACAGATACGATTGAACTAAACAGTGTTTTAAGATTTTCAGGTTCAGAAACTGTAATCTAATGTAAAATAAAACACTGCAGTTTATAAATACAATATACATTACAAATATAGTTACAAAAGTTATTCAGTGAAGAACGAGTGGGTTTTTTATTTTGTTGTTTGTTATTATAAGTGTTATTATAGAGCAGGAATATTAGTGTTATTATAGAGACGGCAGGAATATTAGTGTTATTATAGAGCGGGAATATTAGTGCTGTCCCTTTAAGAGCATCACGGATCCAATATCCTGATAACGTGAGTAACGTGAGTGATGTGAGTGTCGCACCTCATTGATGTGTTTGTATGTTTTGATCAGTTCGATGGAGAGTTTTCTTAAGGGCGCAGACGCTGGATCCCGGAAACACTGCGGCATCCGCCTCTGGAGCATCACCATGTCCGCAGTTACCTGCAACACAAGCGGCGTGTGTGAGAGCGGCTCGCGGACACACACACACACACACACGTTCGCTGTCCACGCATACCTGTGAGGTGTTGGGCTGCGAGGCGCCTGATTGGTCCGCGGCGCTCGGCGGGTGAGCATCACTGAACGGCGGGTGAGAATGGGGCGTCTGCGCATCCATCTGCACACCAGCCGAATGGAAAGAAAACGAGGGGGCCAGCCGAACAGAGGAGGGTTTGCATGCTGAGGTCTCTCCTCCTGAAACACACACACACACACACAACGTCAGCACACAGACAGACAAGCTATCTTGCTTTTAGTTTGATATAATTGAAGATCAGGCTATTTTTTCCTTCATTGTGTCTGTGTGCGCGGCAGAAGCGCTCCGAGCCTAAAGCCGGATCCGGTTACAGAACACCTGAAAAAGCTCGGACCAAAATGGGAGATCAGGGTGGTCGTGCTTCTGTCACATGACGACACTCAGTCCTTCAAACACACATACACACACACACACACAGGTCTAATCAGAGCTGATCGAGTGTGTTTATGACTCAGCATCAGGATCACACACACACACACACACACAGAACTCTATCTGTAAACAGCGAGCGCTCATGTAAGGTCCTCAAACGAGATGATTACAGCGACAGACATGAAGCGTGACTGAACAAAACCAGCCCATGATTCCACAACCACAGACGTCTAGACAACAGCTGAGCGTTCTAATGCTACAAATCTCAGCACAATAAAGCCTACATGTGAGCGGTTGTGATGTTTGTAGATGTGACGGTCTGCAGCGAGCGGGAATTCTGCAGATCATTAAGTCGTCATTTATCAGCGTCTCTCACCAGCAAACACAATGCAGCACATTCACACTGGTAACCAGCGCTCGCAAGCCCAGCAACAGTGCTTCATTACCATAGCCTACCACCAGGAAGATGCCGCGCCATTGGCCAGCCGGCTAAAGCGGCAGCCAATCAGGAAAGGGTATGCAAATAACCCACTTTTGTTGCTAGGGCAAAGCTGCGAGGCTCCGTCCAATAGGAAAACGGGTAAGAGGCATGAAATTGAATTGCACTTTGACACATTTCCCAGCACAGTTTAACACAGTATTTGCTGACAGAAAAGCTCTCGGGTGAGGAACCCGGAATCAGTTAGTCTGAGGGACCCCGGAGACAGGCCTTTATTCCCAAACATCCATAGCGGAGCGCTTTCTTCCTCTTAAAACACTGTAGTGTGATGGGAAGCTACATGAAAAAGGGACAGATGTTGCACACAGTCCTAGTCTGAGCGTTTACATGATCGTGTGTGTGTGTGTGTGTGTGTGTGTGTGCACCTGTGATGCTCACCTGTATGCATCGTCTTCTGACAAATCTCATATCATTGTGACAGGGGAGTCCATCTGCAAACCACAGCCCACTGCGAGAACAGCAGACAGTGAGGAACACATACTGTACCTGTGTGTGTGTGTGTGTGTGTGTGACATCAGCGTACCTGAAGCGACTCGCGAGTGGTTTCCAGGTGAGAACAGCCCTGGTGTTTCTGCAGGGTCTTGCCGTGTTTCGAGATGGTTGAGTTGATCTTCAACTTGCACAACCATTGGTGAAGATCTGCCGTGAAATTAATCCACACACACACTACATCAGTTTAGGAGTGCATACTAACTAGCCTAACTACTAGAACAACATATAATCATCCATTCTAATGTGTATGTGTGCCCAGAGACAGCAAACGCGCATTAGATCCCGCAGCCCGTGTAAACACAACCACAAGACTTTCAGAAACACAATCACTCCAACATCAGCCTAATCTACACGATGAAGAGCTCGACATCATCATCATCGGGGTCTCCAGGTTAACGTTAAACATCTAGATACGGTTGTTAAGCTTCTACTGCGAATTCTCCAGCATGACTTTCACACGATCGCGACTGTTTGATGCTGTAAATCAGTTTCGCGCACATGACGACAATCAAAGCTGTCAAAACACTGGCTCGCGTTAACGTTAGTTAGCCTAGCATGCTAACGACACAACACCCGCACTGACCCGCGCGGACAGCGGCAGACACTCGCTCCGTCGCCCGGGAGAGATGAGCTTGAGCACTGAATAAACTCCTCATCTGTGAACCCTTCACACGGAGCTGTCGATACCGAGGCTAGCTGGACATTAGCTGGCCGGGCCTGCGAACGGACCGAAGCCAGAACGAAGCGGGCGAGAAAACACAGCCGTTATTTCGACGAGCCTCCGAAAACGCACAGAACGCGTCGGATCTCGCCCGGATTGAGACGCGGCGAGCGGGGAACGAGGCGTCGGGTTCGCTGAGGGAAGCTAACCGTTAGCCGACGCGCTAGCCGTCATCACTCACCGTGTCGCGCGCGTTTCTTTCTGACGAGAGGAGTGAAAATCCTCCGGGAGAATCCGCAATAATTCCCAGCCGTGTTCCTCAGGAATCCCTTTCCCAAAGCGTGTCGGATGCAAAGCCTCGCAGAACACACAGAACAGCGAGAACTCTCTCGGTGAGCGTCGGCGCGCTCCGCGGTCCCGTCCGTCAGTCACTCATCCTGCGCGCGCGCCGCCGCTGGCCCTGGACAAAATGGCGCGCACGCGCGCGCGCTGCAAACCCGCGCACAGGACTCGCGCACTAAACTCGCCACACAGGGCTGCCCGTCATCGATACGACGCGCGGATCGACGATCGATTTCTCAATCGCTATCGAGCGCTTCGGGAACGGCGGTCATCGGTCCTTTGAAGGGAGAAAAAAAGTCAGGAACAAAATGGAAGCCGAGTGAGAAGGTTTCCATGACGACTGTCCATCACACGGCCAAGTTCCCGGATGACCTCATGACGCAGGAACCGTTCTCGGGGTTGTCATGGAAACTGCCAATCAATTTTACGTTTTTAGGGCGAAGCGAAAGTGAAGGTACGTGCGCGATATTACACACTGTAAATATAATAAATCTCGTTTGTCCAGATATTACTGTAAACACACTTTTTGTGGTTTCGTGCATCGTCGTGTTTCTGTTTTTCTTCTCAGGACGCAGGATTAGTTCTGGTGAACGTAGTAAAGTTTGTAGTTTTTATGCAAAGCAAGGAAGGCTTTGTCTAATAATATTATGATTATAAGTACGTTCACACAACATTAAAACTCTATATATCTAAAGAGGTTTAATAACGGTTAAACTCGGGACACGCCCCTCCCGGTGACGTCAGAGATCATATGACAGCGACGCGGAAGAGAATGCGCGGATGAGAAGATGAGCGTCTCACTGGACATCAGGCTGAAGCGGGCGAATAAAGTGTATCATGAAGGGGTGAGAGTGACTCTGGTTCGGTGTGCGCTGTGTCTGCGGGGTGTGCCGCGGTTAATCAGGCAGGTGTGTGTGTGTGTTCCAGGAGCGGCTGAGCGGAGTTCTGGTCATCAGCAGCAGAGACGCGCTGCAGCATCAGGGAGTTTCTCTCAGTCTGGAGGGGCTCGTGAACCTGCAGCTCAGCTCGAAGAGTGTGGGGGTGTTCGAGGCCTTCTACAACTCTGTCAAGGTCTCACACACACTCACTCTCTCTCTCTCACACACACACACACACACACACACACACACACACACACACACACACTCACACACACACACACACACACACACACTCAAACACACTCTCACACACACTCTCTCACTCACACTCACACACTTACTCAAACACTCTCTCTCACACACACACACAAACACACACACTTACTCAAACACTTACTCTCACACACACTCTCTCACTCACACTCACACACTTACTCAAACACACTCTCTCTCACACACACACACTCACACTTACTCTCACACACACTCTCTCACACTCACTCTCTCTCTCTCTCTCTCTCACACACACACACACACACACACACACACACACAAACACTTACTCAAACACTTACTCTCACACACACTCTCTCACACTCACTCTCTCTCTCTCTCTCTCTCTCTCACACACACACAAACACTTACTCAAACACTTACTCTCACACACACTCACTCACTCTCTCTCTCACACACACACACACACACACACACACACACTCACTCTCTCACACACTCAAACACACACACTCAAACACTTACTCAACACTTACTCTCACACACACTCTCACACACACTCACTCTCTCTCTCTCACACACACACAAACACTCACACTTACTCAAACACTTACTCAAACACTTACTCTCTCTCACACTCACTCACTCACTCACTCACACACTTACTCAAACACTCACTCTCACACACACTCACTCACTCTCTCTCTCTCTCTCTCTCTCTCTCACACACACACAAACACTCACACTTACTCTCTCTCTCACACACTCAAACACTTACTCTCACACACACTCTCTCACACTCACTTACTCTCTCTCTCTCTCACACACACACACACACACACACACACACACACACACACACACACACTCAAACACTTACTCTCACACACACTCTCTCACTCTCTCTCACACACACACACACACACACACACACACACACACACACACACACACACACACTCACTCAAACACACACACACAGGGTTTCTCCTGGCTCAAAACGAGGCCGAGGTGGTAAAATCCTGATCATGTATTTTAATAATAAAATAATTAAAACTGTATTTTTCGTAGTCCATCATATACTGTGTTTCCCACTGTATTCTTGTGGGTGGAGCTCGGTATCTCCAGGGTCAGGGTTTTTTTGTACATTTTAAAGCTAAATTAATTAATCTGGTGCACTTTGAGTAACCCGAATCCACTGTTAAAAATAAATAATCCACCGCCACCCGCCCGAACCTATGATATTCTCTTAGATATCTGCATCTGATCATCACATTACAGTTATTCAGATTCTCAGGGTTAAGCATGATGATATGGTAACACATCACACTGAAGTAGGCTGATTTAAAATGAACATTTATTTAAAATAAAAGTACTTCCTTTGGCAAAATTACATTTCCTTAATAGCCTAACCAGAGGCTTTACTCCCTTCAAACTTAAATGGTCAATGTTTCATTACATCACTGTTAGAAAACACTCTCATCAGAATATTTCTTTACCTTTATAAAGGGCATTTTTTCCTTAATTTTATTAAATGTAGGCCTATGCTCCATCTTTCATTTCAGATTCCTAAATTTCATCAATACATTCAATTAGAATAATAAGACATTAGGCTGTTACCAATCAAATTCAATAATTTACATTGAAAAATTACAACTGTATTAAATGAGATTATGAGAGTGTAAATATTTTTTGAATATTCAAATAAGGAATGAAACTAAACATTGAGTAACCCGAATCCACTGTTAAAAATAAATAATCCTATAAACCTAGAAACACTTTGAAACTAAACACTTTGAAACTAAACCGCCAGTAGGAGGCGGCGGGTGACCGTGTTAATGAGCGAGTCATCGAGTCATTCATTCAAACAATTCGTTCAAACGGCTGATCTATTCAGTAATGAGTGTTGCCGTGAGATGGGCGGCGGTTCTGCGGTGAGATGCGCGGCGGTTCTGCCGTGAGATGGGCGGCGGTTCTGCCGTGAGATGCGCGGCGGTTCTGCAGTGAGATGGGCGGCGGTTCTGCAGTGAGATGGGCGGCGGTTCTGCGGTGAGATGCGCGGCGGTTCTGCCGTGAGATGCGCGGCGGTTCTGCAGTGAGATGGGCGGCGGTTCTGCAGTGAGATGGGCGGCGGTTCTGCAGTGAGATGGGCGGCGGTTCTGCCGAGAGATGCGCGGCGGTTCTGCAGTGAGATGGGCGGCGGTTCTGCAGTGAGATGGGCGGCGGTTCTGCCGAGAGATGCACGGCGGTTCTGCAGTGAGATGGGCGGCGGTTCTGCCGTGAGATGGGCGGCGGTTCTGCCGTGAGATGGGCGGCGGTTCTGCCGAGAGATGCGCGGCGGTTCTGCCGTGAGATGCGCGGCGGTTCTGCCGCGAGATGCGCGGCGGTTCTGCAGTGAGATGGGCGGCGGTTCTGCTGTGAGATGCGCGGCGGTTCTGCCGCGAGATGCGCGGCGGTTCTGCAGTGAGATGGGCGGCGGTTCTGCCGTGAGATGGGCGGCGGTTCTGCCGAGAGATGCGCGGCGGTTCTGCAGTGAGATGGGCGGCGGTTCTGCCGTGAGATGCGCGGCGGTTCTGCCGCGAGATGCGCGGCGGTTCTGCAGTGAGATGGGCGGCGGTTCTGCAGTGAGATGGGCGGCGGTTCTGCCGAGAGATGCGCGGCGGTTCTGCCGAAGGAGATGCGCGGCGGTTCTGCAGTGAGATGGGCGGCGGTTCTGCCGTGAGATGGGCGGCGGTTCTGCCGTGAGATGCGCGGCGGTTCTGCCGTGAGATGGGCGGCGGTTCTGCCGTGAGATGGGCGGCGGTTCTGCAGTGAGATGGGCGGCGGTTCTGCTGTGATCTTTGTTTGGAAATATTTTCACTGCTGAAACAGAACAAAAACAGTTATTGCGTCTAAAACGTAAATGACTTAATTTAACTATTTGTTTATTGAACTTATGAAATCAGTGTCTCGGTTTCAATCGTGAAGGTATTCAGGAAAACAGCTCTCTGGTCATGTGATGTTTCTTAACTGTATAATATGTTATAAATAACTGCGCGAGCATCAACAGCACAACGTTGTTACCGTCAGTACATTAGGTAGGCCTATATTATTATCAACTATAGGCTATCAATCGCCACTTACATTAAATTAAATAAAATCAAAAATCATCCTCACGGTTTCGGTAATTCCCTAGTTATATTAAAAAAATTGTTTTAATCAGGGCATTTGTCTGGTTGGGCAAGTACAATTCTCTTTCACTTGTCCCTTCAAAAAAACACACGTGTCCCGGATAAGCGTTACTCGAGCCCTGATATGTTTTCCTTGATTGGTTTTCCCTGAAGAGAATTACGTTGTTGAGAACGAAAGTAAAAGAGTGACGCACTTTCATTGCGTTTTACCGTGATGTTCCGTGTCTTTATTAAACTCAACACATTATAAGGATTCATCTGTCATCCACCCTCGATTAATTGGAATGTTATGTTTTTATGACTTGGCCCGCCGACCCGCGGATTATTATGATCCTCGCAGCACTATCGGCAAACTATACGGTTTGAGAATGGACTCTGGCCGGGAACCCGCAACAGAACCGTCACGGTGGAAAAAGTGTATCTGAGCATGTGACTGTCTGTCCGAGTTTTGTCGAGAGCCAGAGGCGGCACAAATTTTTATTTGATTTGATGAAATTCCCTATGCAGGAAAAACCCTGCTCTCACATATACACACACACTCGCATATACACACTCTCTCACTCTCACATACACACTCTCTCTCCCTCCCACCCACACTCACTCACTCTCTCTCTCTCTCTCTCTCTCTCACACACACACACACACACACTCACTCTCTCTCTCACACATACTCACTCATGATCTAAAGCGCTGTAGAAGTAAAGTGTGTGTGATGGTTCAGCCCATTCAGCTGGTGTCCAGCAACATGGAGGTGGTGAAACCAGGAAAAGTCCCGGCGGGAAGAACCGAGATCCCGTTTGAGTTTCCGCTGCAGGCCAAAGGCAGCAAGGTCCTGTACGAGACGTACCACGGCGTGTTCGTCAACATACAGGTGAGCGTCACACACACACACGCACGCACGCACGCGTGTTCTGTGATGATGCGCTGATGTGTTGTGATTGTGTTGCAGTACACACTCCGCTGCGACATGAGACGCCCGCTGCTCGCCAAAGACCTCAGCAAGAGCTGCGAGTTCATGCTGCACTGCCAGGTGAGACTCCAACACGAGTACAGCCGCACGACGAGTACAGCCGCATGAGTACAGCCGCATGAGTAGCTGCACGACGAGTACAGCCGCATGAGTACAGCCGCATGAGTAGCCGCACGACGAGTACAGCCGCATGAGTAGTCGCACGAGTTCAGCCGCACGACGAGTACAGCCGCACGAGTAGTCGCACGACGAGTACAGCCGCACGACGAGTACAGCCGCACGACGGTACAGCCGCACGAGTAGTCGCACGACGAGTACAGCCGCATGAGTAGTAGCACGACGAGTACAGCCGCATGAGTAGTCGCACGACGAGTACAGCCGCATGAGTAGTCGCACGACGAGTACAGCCGCATGAGTAGTCGCACGACGAGTACAGCCGCATGAGTAGTCGCACGACGAGTACAGCCGCATGAGTAGTCGCACGACGAGTACAGCCGCATGAGTAGTTGCACGACGAGTACAGCCACGAGTAGTCGCACGACGAGTACAGCCGCATGAGTAGTCGCACGACGAGTACAGCCGCATGAGTAGTCGCACGACGAGTACAGCCGCATGAGTAGTCGCACGACGAGTACAGCCACGAGTAGTCGCACGACGAGTACAGCCGCACGATGAGTACCTGCAGTAACAGCAGCCTGTGTTTCAGCCGCAGAAGCCCAAGCTCCCGCCGAGCCCAGTGGAGTTCAGCATCACTCCAGAGACGCTGCAGAACGTCAAAGAGGTGCGTAGGTCTCGCTCATCTCTGATGGACTATACCAAGCCAATATACAGTACTGGCCAAAAGTCACGTCCAGCCTTCACCCTTTATTTAAATATTATTCAGAATGTGGGTCATGAACTTTTAGGTGCACCTATAATTCTATCCTGATTTTTACATCTTAAGTGGTCATAATTTATAAGTAAAAGTACATTTTTATGCCCTGATTTTAGCCTTTGATATATCCTATTATAGTTTTTTTTTTATAAAGAAATTGTTCAAATAAATCTGACACATCCAAACAGAAAAATGCTTCTCGTTCTCACGTGTGCGTGTGGTTTTGTGTTCAACAGAGGACCTTGTTACCCAAGTTCCTGATCAAAGGTCACCTGGACGCCACCAACTGTGCGATCACACAACCTCTGACCGGCGAGCTGGTGGTGGAGAGGTCAGAGGTCGCCATCAAGAGCATCGAGCTGCAGCTGGTCCGTGTGGAGACCTGCGGTGAGAAACACAGATCTGATGTTCAGCTTTAAAACCACCTACAGTGACAGATCAGTGTTACCTGTATATTTTCAGCCTGTTCAGATAGTGTTACATCATCGTGTTCAGTGTTACCTCCATGTGTTCAGATAGTGTTACATCATCGTGTTCAGTGTTACATCACCGTGTTCAGTGTTTCCTGCATGTGTTCAGATAGTGTTACATCATCGTGTTCAGTGTTACATGCATGTGTTCAGATAGTTACATCATCGTGTTCAGTGTTACATGCATGTGCTCAGATAGTTACATCATCGTGTTCAGTGTTACATGCATGTGTTCAGATAGTTACATCATCGTGTTCAGTGTTACATGCATGTGTTCAGATAGTTACATCATCGTGTTCAGTGTTACATGCATGTGCTCAGATAGTTACATCATCGTGTTCAGTGTTACATGCATGTGTTCAGATAGTGTTACATCATCGTGTTCAGTGTTTCCTGCATGTGTTCAGATAGTGTTACATCACCGTGTTCAGTGTTTCCTGCATGTGTTCAGATAGTGTTACATCATCGTGTTCAGTGTTTCCTGCATGTGTTCAGATAGTGTTACATCATCGTGTTCAGTGTTTCCTGCATGTGTTCAGATAGTGTTACATCATCGTGTTCAGTGTTTCCTGCATGTTCAGATAGTGTTACATCATCGTGTTCAGTGTTTCCTGCATGTGTTCAGATAGTGTTACATCACCGTGTTCAGTGTTACATGCATGTGTTCAGATAGTGTTACATCATCGTGTTCAGTGTTTCCTGCATGTGTTCAGATAGTGTTACATCATCGTGTTCAGTGTTTCCTGCATGTGTTCAGATAGTGTTACATCATCGTGTTCAGTGTTTCCTGCATGTGTTCAGATAGTGTTACATCATCGTGTTCAGTGTTTCCTGCATGTGTTCAGTGTTACATCACCGTGTTCAGTGTTACCTCCATGTGCTCAGATAGTTACATCACCGTGTTCAGATAGTTACATCACCGTGTTCAGTGTTACCTCCATGTGCTCAGTGTTACATCACCGTGTTCAGTGTTACATGCATGTGTTCAGATAGTGTTACATCATCGTGTTCAGTGTTACCTGCGCGTTCAGATAGTTACATCACCGTGTTCAGTGTTACATGCATGTGTTCAGATAGTTACATCACCGTGTTCAGTGTTACCTCCATGTGCTCAGATAGTTACATCACCGTGTTCAGTGTTACATCACCGTGTTCAGTGTTACATGCATGTGTTCAGATAGTGTTACATCATCGTGTTCAGTGTTACCTGCGCGTTCAGATAGTTACATCACCGTGTTCAGATAGTGTTATATCACCGTGTTCAGTGTTACCTCCATGTGCTCAGATAGTTACATCACCGTGTTCAGTGTTACATCACCGTGTTCAGTGTTACATCACCGTGTTCAGTGTTACATGCATGTGTTCAGATAGTGTTACATCATCGTGTTCAGTGTTACCTGCGCGTTCAGATAGTTACATCACCGTGTTCAGATAGTGTTATATCACTGTGTTCAGTGTTACATGTGTTCAATGTTACCTGCATGTGTTCACAGTGTTACATCACCGTGTTCAGTGTTACCTGCATGTGTCCAGATAGTGTTACATCACTGTGTTGTTACCCGCGTGTGTTCAGATAGTGTTACATCATCGTGTTCAGATAGTGTTACATCGTGTTCAGTGTTACCTGCATGTGTTCAGATAGTGTTACATCATCGTGTTCAGATAGTGTTACATCGTGTTCAGTGTTACCTGCATGTGTTCAAATAGTGTTACATCACTGTGTTCAGTGTTACCTGCATGTGTTCAGATAGTGTTACATCGTGTTCAGTGTTACCTGCGTGTTCAAATAGTGTTACATCACCGTGTTGTTACCCGCGTGTGTTCAGATAGTGTTACATCGTGTTCAGTGTTACCTGCGTGTTCAAATAGTGTTACATCACCGTGTTGTTACCCGCGTGTGTTCAGATAGTGTTACATCGTGTTCAGTGTTACCTGCGTGTTCAAATAGTGTTACATCACCGTGTTCAGTGTTACCTGCATGTGTTCAGATAGTGTTACATCACCGTGTTGTTACCCGCGTGTGTTCAGATAGTGTTACATCACCGTGTTGTTACCTGCGTGTGTTCAGATAGTGTTACATCACCGTGTTGTTACCCGTGTGTTCAGATAGTGTTACATCACCGTGTTGTTACCTGCGTGTGTTCAGATAGTGTTACATCACCGTGTTGTTACCTGCGTGTGTTCAGATAGTTACATCATCGTGTTCAGATAGTGTTACATCGTGTTCAGTGTTACCTGCGTGTTCAAATAGTGTTACATCACCGTGTTCAGTGTTACCTGCATGTGTTCAGATAGTGTTACATCACCGTGTTGTTACCTGCGTGTGTTCAGATAGTGTTACATCACCGTGTTGTTACCCGCGTGTGTTCAGATAGTGTTACATCACCGTGTTGTTACCCGCGTGTGTTCAGATAGTGTTACATCACCGTGTTGTTACCCACGTGTTCAGATAGTGTTACATCACCGTGTTGTTACCCGCGTGTGTTCAGATAGTGTTACATCACCGTGTGTTCAGATAGTGTTACATCACCGTGTTCAGTGTTACCTTCATGTGTTCAGGTTGTGCGGAGGGTTACGCTAGAGACGCCACAGAGATCCAGAACATCCAGATAGCTGAAGGAGACGTCTGTCACGGCCTCTCCATCCCCATATATATGGTGTTTCCTCGGCTCTTCACCTGCCCCACACTTGAAACCACCAACTTTAAAGTCGGTAAGGAACCCTTTTTACAGCCGTGTTCAATACTGGGTTTGTTTGTGTGTGATATATGTAAACAAAGTCCATTACTGCATTTATAGATTTACTTTCTTCCCTTCTAGAATTTGAGGTGAACATTGTGATTGTTCTTCACGACGATCATTTGATAACGGAAAACTTCCCACTGAAGCTGGTCAGAGTTTGAGTCCAGAAACATCTGAAGCCTTTGGATCGTCCCCAGGATTATTATTTTTTACCATGAATAAAACATTGTTCTTCTCACAGTCAATTACATTAAAAGACTCTTTTGATCATGAGTGAATATGGATATTTGCTCCTATAAAGTTAAAGTCATCCACTCACCTGAGATATTCTTATTTTTAGGCTTTATGTAATGCAGACATCTGTCAGCTGAAGCTAAAACATTTAAGTTAGGCCTGTCGTACAAATAATTACAATGAAAGACTTAATTCTGTTTTGTTAAGCATAACATTTTTATATATATATATAGGCCTATATGATCATCTTTAATGCTATGTAAATTAATTATTCAGATTTTGTATTATAATATAATGTAATCTGATTAAACCCACAAGTCTGGATTTTGTATGAAGACCTTTGTCTTCACGAGCTTAAGTGTTTATATTCATTTGAATATTTATATAAAGAGAAATGGTATCATGCATTTGAAGGAATCTTTAGTTGGTAATTAAAAAATTATCTAAAACTAAATTACTATCTATCAAATTATTCTAGTTTTACATTGATTTCATTAAAGGGATAGTTCGCCCAAAAATGATATTTAGCCCATAATTTACTCACCCTCAAGCCGTTCGAGATGTATATGTCAATCTTTTTTCAGACGAACACATTTTCAGTTATTTTAGAAAATGTCTTAGATGTTTCAGTGGTTATAATGTGAAGCAATGGGGTCCAGCTCGTTGAAGTCCGCAAATGTGCACGCATCCTCCACAAAAGTAATCCATCCGGCTCCAGGTGGATAAACGAAGGCCTTCTGAGGGTAATCCGTGCGGTTTTGTCGTAAAAATATACATATTTAAAACTTTTTAAACGAATATAACTGGCTTCCGGTCGCGGTCGACGCGCGTTCATGGAGATGGATGCTGGCATATGGCGTAGGAAGCGTCGTGACGTAGAACGAACGTAGAGTTTTGTTTTGCTCTGCTCTCTGGCTGCGCTGTCACGCTCGTTCTACGTCACGACGCTTCCATCTCCGTGAACGCGCGCCGACCGCCACCGGAAGCCAGTTATTTTCGTTTATAAAGTTTTAAATATGTATATTTTTACGATAAAACCGCACGGATTACCCTCAGAAGGCCTTCGTTTATCCACCTGGAGCCGGATGGATTACTTTTGTGGAGGATGCGTGCACATTTGCGGACTTCAACGAGCTGGACCCCATAGCCTCACACTATAACCACTGAAACATCTAAGACATTTTCTAAAATAACTGAAAATGTGTTCGTCTGAAAAAAGATTGACATATGCATCTCGAACGGCTTGAGGGTGAGTAAATCATGGGCTAAATATCATTTTTGGGCGAACTATCCCTTTAATTAGCTTTTTCCTCTAATCCCTGATCTGAGGAAATAACGTCTGAAACAAACACAGCAGGACTGTTCTTTGGTCAAATGTTTAATAAAATAAAATTAAGGTAAACTTAAGGTAAAATGGCAATAAAAGGTAAAAGTGGAGTAAAATCAGTTCATGCAAATGAACTTTATTCCAGGAATGAAACACAGCTGTGTTCTAGACATAAAACATAACAGATTGGTCCCTAAAGCAAAGTTTCCTCAGAATGTGTGTGTGAATAAAGATGATGTGGTGTCAGTGAAACACACTGGTGGTGTGTGTGAATAAGGATGACGTGAACACACACTGGTGTCAGTGAAAGGCAGTGGCGGGTGTGTGACTCTTGCGCTGTCGTCCGGGAAGCAGAGGGAAGTCCTCGGGTAGGAGCGCGTGTTCTCGACAGGTGGGACACGTGCTCTGCTCCTTCAGCCACACCTTTATACACTGAAACACACACACACACACACACACACACACACCGTCACTCAGTCTGCGTGACACGTAAACACAGGTCACACTAGCGCTCAGACAACGCTCTGACCTCTCTGTGGAAACTGTGGCGGCACTCCAACACACACATCATCTCAGCACTCATGTCCTCGTGGCAGATGATGCACGGGTCCTCCATGTTCAGCTGTGGGCACACACACACACACACACACACACACAGAGAGACAGGTTAGACCAACATGATGATGAACTAAGAGCTAAACGAATGGACGGCTTTAGTGAGTAAATGAAACTTTAGAAACAGTGAATGTTAATCTGAATCTCACGGAAGTGATGCGAGGGAATCAAATCAAAGACTCGTGAATCTGTTGGCAGCGTTTACTGTATGATCTAGCATTAGAAATATGAGCTGATCATGTTTCATGAGACTCGATCACAAATACACAAGACAACACTAAAACTGATTCACTGAACTGGACTGAATCGACACTGGAGTGATTCACTGAACTGGGCTGAATCGACACTGGAGTGATTCACTGAACTGGGCTGAATCGACACTGGAGTGATTCACTGAACTGGATTGAATCGACACTGGAGTGATTCACTGAACTGGGCTGAATCGACACTGGAGTGATTCACTGAACTGGATTGAATCGACACTGGAGTGATTCACTGAACTGGGCTGAATCGACACTGGAGTGATTCACTGAACTGGACTGAATCGACACTGGAGTGATTCACTGAACTGGGCTGAATCGACACTGGAGTGATTCACTGAACTGGATTGAATCGACACTGGAGTGATTCACTGAACTGGGCTGAATCGACACTGGAGTGATTCACTGAACTGGACTGAATCGACACTGGAGTGATTCACTGAACTGGGCTGAATCGACACTGAAGTGATTCACTGAACTGGACTGAATCGACACAGGACTGATTCACTGAACTGGACTGAATCGACACTGGAGTGATTCACTGAACTGGGCTGAATCGACACTGGAGTGATTCACTGAACTGGATTGAATCGACACTGGAGTGATTCACTGAACTGGGCTGAATCGACACTGGAGTGATTCACTGAACTGGGCTGAATCGACACTGGAGTGATTCACTGAACTGGATTGAATCGACACTGGAGTGATTCACTGAACTGGATTGAATCGACACTGGAGTGATTCACTGAACTGGGCTGAATCGACACTGGAGTGATTCACTGAACTGGATTGAATCGACACTGGAGTGATTCACTGAACTGGGCTGAATCGACACTGGAGTGATTCACTGAACTGGATTGAATCGGCACTGAAGTGATTCTCTGAACTGGACTGAATCACTCATAACTGGACTGATCTGAAAGATGACACTGGTTCTGTAGAGCTGCTGTACAGCAGATATTCTCCTGTAATCTCTGTAAAGCTTGAAACACTCTGTAGAAGTAAAGATGACTTGATGAAGAACAGTGAAATAATCCAGTAGCAGACACAACTGGAGGAAAACAACAGGCTACGGTTAGGGTTAGTGATGATGATGATGATGATGATGATGATGATGAGTCTTACCGCCAGCGCAGCGTTGCGATGTTTGTCGGACACGTTCTTCCACACGTGTGCTAGCGGTGGCGTGACGCTAGTGTCAGAACCAGGACTCGCTCGACCCGTGAAGCTCATGCGCTCCTGCACAACAGACAACAGTGTCACTACACAGCAACACACACACACAACACACTTGCACACGCATACTCAATCTCACACACACACACACACACACACACACAGAGAGAGAGAGAGAGAGAGAGCACTGTTCACGCACACGCGTGTTCTCCTGATGGTCCAGGATCAGCTGAGCCACGCGGTTGATGACATCATCATAGGTCAGCGAGTCGAGAGCGCCTCCACTGGACGAGCGCACCTCCTGAATGAACCGGTTCAACACCAGCCTGTGGAGACACACACACACACACACACACACAGTTACACTAACACCAGGGCTCTACAGTGCGAGTATTTCAAGTGCGAACCTGAAAACTAACTGCCGAGCTCAGAGCGCGAGTGCCGGCTGTCCTCAATACACTGCTGTTCAGTGCGATGAAGCGATGTCACCAGTGATGTCACATGGAAAGCAAGCAAGAGGACGGGGTCGCGACTGCACAATGTGAACAACATGAGAGCGACGATTCGCAACCAATGAGCCAATCACTGAAATAGTGTGGGAATGTGCGGGACCTGCTGGATTTAAGTGAGTCCAGTGTCTCCTCCCAACAGTGCTAAAAGGTGTGAGAGCGTGTTATTGGGTATGGCGTGTTATAGCCAGATATGATGACGCAACACGCATCACCGCAGCTGAGCGATCTCTTCATCAAGCCAACGCCCTAACTGCTGCAAATGAAAGTGAAAGTCGCAGTCGCTCGACACACAATCATCTTCATGAATAGTAAAGAGACGAAACGATGCTAGGCTACCAGTGCTGCTCTCCTGCCGCTGATCATCAATAAGATGCAGCTCATATCCGTGACTCTGCGTAGGCCTGCATCTAATCTGCATCCAGCGCGGGAACAGCAGATCCAGTGAGCAGGTGTGAACAGGCCCCTACACCATAAGAGTCCAGTACACACTTCAGCCCCTTTCACACACAGATTCCGGAAAATACACGGATACAGTGACCCGGGATTAGACCAGGTTCGTTTGATTTTGGTTTATTCACACTGCCAGTGATGTTCCAGAATCAGAGAGTGCGTTCACACACAAGCCGTAAACATCCCGTAAAGACACGTGACATCACTGTGACCTGCGTTCTTTTCTCTGATTCGATCATACACTTGTGCATCACACACCGTTCACTAGTTCACTACGACACGCCATTATTATGGCTTTTGTTCACACAGCGAGCGATCCGGGACTGAACACGGCTATGTTACTCTATTACTCAAAAAGTCTGTGCGTGTGTGTGTGTGTGTGTGTGTGTGTGTGTGTGTGTGTGTGTTTGTGTATGTGTGTGTCTGTGTCTGTGTGTGTCTGTGTGTGTGTGTGTGTACGTGTGTGTCTGTGTGTGTTTGTGTTTGTGTATGTGTGTGTCTGTGTCTGTGTGTGTCTGTGTGTGTGTGTGTGTACGTGTGTGTCTGTGTGTCTGTGTGTGCGTGTATGTGTGTGTCTGTGTGTGTGTGTGTGTTTGTGTTTGTGTATGTGTGTGTCTGTGTCTGTGTGTGTCTGTGTGTGTGTATGTTTGTGTTTGTGTATGTGTGTGTCTGTGTCTGTGTGTGTCTGTGTGTGTGTGTGTGTACGTGTGTGTGTTTGTGTTTGTGTATGTGTGTGTCTGTGTCTGTGTGTGTCTGTGTGTGTGTATGTTTGTGTTTGTGTATGTGTGTGTCTGTGTGTGTGTGTGTCTGTGTGTGTGTATGTTTGTGTTTGTGTATGTGTGTGTCTGTGTCTGTGTGTGTCTGTGTGTGTGTGTGTGTTTGTGTTTGTGTATGTGTGTGTCTGTGTCTGTGTGTGTCTGTGTGTGTGTATGTTTGTGTTTGTGTATGTGTGTGTCTGTGTCTGTGTGTGTCTGTGTGCGTGTGTGTGTGTGTGTGTGTGTGTGTGTGTGTGTGTTTGTGTTTGTGTATGTGTGTGTCTGTGTCTGTGTGTGTCTGTGTGTGTGTGTGTGTACGTGTGTGTCTGTGTGTCTGTGTGTGCGTGTATGTGTGTGTCTGTGTGTGCGTGTATGTGTGTGTGTGTGTGTGTGTGTGTTTGTGTATGTGTGTGTATGTGTGTGTGTGTGTGTGTGTGTGTGTGTGTGTATGTGTGTGTTTGTGTATGTGTGTGTGTCTGTGTGTGTGTATGTTTGTGTATGTGTGTGTTTGTGTATGTGTGTGTCTGTGTGTGCGTGTATGTATGCGTGCGTACATGTGTGTGCACGTGTGTGTTTGTGTGTGTGTGTGTCTGCGTGTGGATTTGTATGTGTGTGTATGGGTGTGTGTCTGTGCGTGTGGATATCAGTGTGTGTGCATGCTTGCGTTTGTTTGTATTCCTGCGTGTGTGTGTGACAGGGTTGCCAACTTCAGAAAAGGAAAATGCGGGACAATCGTGGTTATTTATAGGAAAATGAGGGACACTCAAAATATTTGTACTGTATCACACAGTGTACGTCATTTCAGTGTCTGCAGTTAAGTTTGTGTTTAAAAGGTTATCAGACATAAACACATTTGTATTGCTTAACCTATTTATGTATTTAATCCTAAAAATAATTGTAATGTCATACATGAAACAAGTCACATTACAAACAAACCATAGTTCAAAATAACAGCATTTATCTAAAATAGAAAGCTTTAACATTATACTCTAGGCTTACAGTTCAGAAGTTTGGGGTTAGTAAGATTATTTTTTGGGAAAATAAAGAAAGTAATTGCCTACTTTTATTCAGCAAGGATGCATTACATTAATCAAGTGACAGTTAAGATAATGTTACAAAAGCTTTCTATGTACTTTCTAAAAGCTTTAAAACATTCATAATAATCAGAAATGTTTTTTGAGCATATTATTCCCTCAGGTAGATTACATGTTTTCTTGCGTGGCTGGATGTTAGACTCATGAACAATAATCACGTTGTTTGCATTCGCCAAAATTGATTAGCCGAAATCAAAACGTGGACAGTGAAAGGAAATTACCGTTAGCGCGAGACGAGTCCGGCTTGAAGCGGAAGCGACCAGACGGCAGAGGATGTTCGCAAATCAAACAATGATTTGTCTCAAAACAGTGATTAAAAAAAGCTGTGATTGGATGATGACAGGTGTCGGTGATCATTCTCAAGTGTCGTGGTCAGCACTGCTGCTGTTGCTGTTGTATCAGTCAGTGGTTTATCAGCTTGTCAAAAAACGGGACACGGGAGGTCACGCACGGGACAAATGAATTAGGCCCAAAATACGGGACGTCCCGCCTAATTCGGGACAGTTGGCAACCTTAGTGACAGTATCATCCTAAACCAGCAACCCTTCGCTCAACAGCACCATCTACAGGCCGATGAGTGTACAGTCACTAAATGTGCACATAAATTAATTTATTTTATACCCCCCCATGGATGAAATTCTACAAAACTTAGCAGAGGATACCCCCAGAGGATGTCAAGTTAATCATACACATGAAATATGGTGCAGTTCTGAACATCTCCACTGAAGATAGGGGCGATTAAAGCAGAATAATATTGCATTTTCATTTTTTATGGGAGGGGCGCAAATCACAAATGAGTGATTATGGGCTAGGTTGATGCGGGCCCTTAAGACCAACATACCATACAAATTTCTTCATCCTCGGTGCCACGGTTCAGGTAGTTATTTAGGAAAAACTGCATTTTTTGGGTTTGGGGGGGCCCAGTGTGGGGGGGGAGTGGCCCCCGGGGAACAAACGAAATTTTTCCGTAAAAGTCTAGTGGGGCTACATGCCCACCAAATTTCATGTTCCCCGGTGTTTCGGTGTCCCTGGTATCGTTGACGAAAAAATTCAGTAGATGACGAAAAAATAAAAAAATTAAATAAATTTGACAATCCCTATAATCCCATAATAATAATTGCATAATTATTAAACGGGTAGTTCAGCCAAAATAGAAAATTGTCATTTATTACATCATGTCGTTCCAAACCCGTAACCCTTTCCTTCATCTTCAGAACTTGAAGAACTTTTTGATGAAACCGAGATTTCTTCCCCTCCACCGACGGCCACACACCTGACACACACCTGCCACGCACCCGACACACACCCGACACGCACCCGACACGCACCCGACACGCACCCGACACGCACCCGACACACACCCGACACACACCCGACACACACCCGACACACACCCGACACACACCTGACACTGATGCTTCCAAACAAGATCATAAAACTAATCCATATGAATTGAGCAGTTTAATCAACTTTCTTCACCGTGCTCCTGTATTTCTGTGTGCTCTCCTGTATTTCTGTGTGTGCTCCTGTATTTCTGTGTGTGCTCCTGTATTTCTGTGTGTGCTCCTGTATTTCTGTGTGTGCTCCTGTATTTCTGTGCGCTCCTGTATTTCTGTGTGCGCTCCTGTATTTCTGTGTGCGCTCCTGTATTTCTGTGTGTGCTCCTGTATTTCTGTGTGTGCTCCTGTATTTCTGTGTGTGCTCCTGTATTTCTGTGTGTGCTCCTGTATTTCTGTGTGCGCTCCTGTATTTCTGTGTGCGCTCCTGTATTTCTGTGTGCGCTCCTGTATTTCTGTGTGCGCTCCTGTATTTCTGTGTGCGCTCCTGTATTTCTGTGTGCGCTCCTGTATTTCTGTGTGCGCTCCTGTATTTCTGTGTGCGCTTCTGTATTTCTGTGTGTGCTCCTGTATTTCTGTGTGTGCTCCTGTATTTCTGTGTGTGCTCCTGTATTTCTGTGTGTGCTCCTGTATTTCTGTGTGTGCTCCTGTATTTCTGTGTGTGCTTCTGTATTTCTGTGTGCGCTCCTGTATTTCTGTGTGCGCTCCTGTATTTCTGTGTGCGCTCCTGTATTTCTGTGTGTGCTTCTGTATTTCTGTGTGTGCTTCTGTATTTCTGTGTGTGCTTCTGTATTTCTGTGTGCGCTCCTGTATTTCTGTGCTCTCCTGTATTTCTGTGTGTGCTCCTGTATTTCTATGTGTGCTCCTGTATTTCTGTGTGTGCTTCTGTATTTCTGTGTGTGCTCCTGTATTTCTGTGTGTGCTCCTGTATTTCTGTGTGTGCTCCTGTATTTCTGTGTGCGCTCCTGTATTTCTGTGTGCGCTCCTGTATTTCTGTGTGTGCTTCTGTATTTCTGTGTGCGCTCCTGTATTTCTGTGTGTGCTCCTGTATTTCTGTGTGTGCTCCTGTATTTCTGTGTGCGCTCCTGTATTTCTGTGTGTGCTTCTGTATTTCTGTGTGTGCTCCTGTATTTCTGTGTGTGCTCCTGTATTTCTGTGTGCGCTCCTGTATTTCTGTGTGCGCTCCTGTATTTCTGTGTGCGCTCCTGTATTTCTGTGTGTGCTCCTGTATTTCTGTGTGCGCTCCTGTATTTCTGTGTGTGCTCCTGTATTTCTGTGTGTGCTCCTGTATTTCTGTGTGTGCTTCTGTATTTCTGTGCTCTCCTGTATTTCTGTGTGCGCTCCTGTATTTCTGTGTGCGCTCCTGTATTTCTGTGTGCGCTCCTGTATTTCTGTGTGTGCTTCTGTATTTCTGTGTGTGCTTCTGTATTTCTGTGTGTGCTCCTGTATTTCTGTGTGTGCTTCTGTATTTCTGTGTGCTTCTGTATTTCTGTGTGCTCCTGTATTTCTGTGTGCTCTCCTGTATTTCTGTGTGTGCTCCTGTATTTCTGTGTGTGCTCCTGTATTTCTGTGTGCGCTCCTGTATTTCTGTGCTCTCCTGTATTTCTGTGTGCGCTCCTGTATTTCTGTGTGTGCTTCTGTATTTCTGTGTGCGCTCCTGTATTTCTGTGTGCGCTCCTGTATTTCTGTGTGTGCTCCTGTATTTCTGTGTGTGCTTCTGTATTTCTGTGTGTGCTTCTGTATTTCTGTGTGTGCTTCTGTATTTCTGTGCTCTCCTGTATTTCTGTGTGCGCTCCTGTATTTCTGTGCGCTTCTGTATTTCTGTGTGTGCTTCTGTATTTCTGTGTGTGCTTCTGTATTTCTGTGTGCTCCTGTATTTCTGTGTGCTCTCCTGTATTTCTGTGTGTGCTCCTGTATTTCTGTGTGTGCTCCTGTATTTCTGTGTGCGCTCCTGTATTTCTGTGTGTGCTCCTGTATTTCTGTGTGCGCTCCTGTATTTCTGTGTGCTCTCCTGTATTTCTGTGTGTGCTCCTGTATTTCTGTGTGTGCTCCTGTATTTCTGTGTGCGCTCCTGTATTTCTGTGTGTGCTCCTGTATTTCTGTGTGCGCTCCTGTATTTCTGTGTGCTCTCCTGTATTTCTGTGTGTGCTCCTGTATTTCTGTGTGCGCTCCTGTATTTCTGTGTGCGCTCCTGTATTTCTGTGTGTGCTCCTGTATTTCTGTGTGCGCTCCTTTATTTCTGTGTGCGCTCCTGTATTTCTGTGTGCGCTCCTGTATTTCTGTGTGCGCTCCTGTATTTCTGTGTGTGCTCCTGTATTTCTGTGTGTGCTCCTGTATTTCTGTGTGTGCTCCTGTACAGGAGTATATGTTCTTTTCATTTAGCAGCACATGTACTCCTTGGGGAAAGAGTTAGCGTAGAGCCCTGAACACACACACACACACACACTGCTGTTACACTAGCACACCTGACCATCACTAGCCTGTGGAGAAACACACACACACACTTACACTAGCACACCTGACCAACACTAGCTCTACAGTCTGGAGCATTACACTGGGTTAGCGTCTCCACTGATCATCAAAGCTGCGTTTATCTGATAAAAAATGCTG
The DNA here is from genome assembly GCF_951802725.1 of Rutilus rutilus. Classification (NCBI taxonomy): domain Eukaryota; kingdom Metazoa; phylum Chordata; class Actinopteri; order Cypriniformes; family Leuciscidae; genus Rutilus; species Rutilus rutilus. The sequence goes on from NC_140229.1 coordinate 341,043, forward strand.
TAAAACAGTGTAATATTATTCCAGTGCAGATCAGCGGCTCTGTGTGAATATTCCTGTGATCAAAGCTGAACTTTCAGCCTCATTACTCCAGTGTTCAGTGTCAATGAGAACAGGAAGTAACCGGGATTGCTCCAGCCTATGGAGTGCGAGTGTAGCTAAAGCTAATGTTGCGAGTGTAGCTAAAGCTAATGTTGCGAGTGTAGCTAAAGCTAATGTTGCGAGTGGAGCTAAAGCTAATGTTGCGAGTGTAGCTAAAGCTAATGTTGCGAGTGGAGCTAAAGCTAATGTTGCGAGTGGAGCTAAAGCTAATGTTGCGAGTGGAGCTAAAGCTAATGTTGCGAGTGGAGCTAAAGCTAATGTTGTGAGTGTAGCTAAAGCTAATGTTGTGAGTGGAGCACCTGTTGTAATGCGGGAACATCATGTTGAGGCGCTCCAGGAGCCGCTCGTACACCGTCAGGGGCTGTGGGTTGGAGGCGCGGCGGGTCGCCAGCTCGTCGGGGGGTTGAGGAGTGGCCCGTCCGGTGGGGGTGGGCGTTCGGGGGGGCGGCAGTGACCCGTACGGCCCGTGGAACTGGGAACCGGACTGAGGAACCGGAGCCGGAGGAATCGCCTGCAGGACACAATAATTACCCATCAGTCACTGCGGCCACGGCCTTCATACGGGACTAAAGCATCTGTGGCATAATCTTCATTACCAGGAAATTATTCACTCGTTAAAGTTTACAGTTTTCTACATTTAGAAATAACCAACAACAAAAGCAGGGAGGAGATGATGAGGAGAGGTGCTTCCCTGTCAGGAGAATCAGGAGTTGGGAACGTAAAGCACATGACGGGATTCATACAGACACTGAAATCCCAGGACTTTCAAAGCACAACTTTTTCGGTTTAAGGACTTGAGAGATCTCTCTTATCAAACACTGTTATCTTTCCAATTCTAAAAAAGGTAAATAGATTTACAAATAAACTAATAAAACAAAATGGTAGAAATGAAGTGCAGATGCGATGCCTGCGGTGACTCTAACCACTGAAGGACACTATGACAAAGATATCGCTTTGCTTAATCAAACTGATTTTTTCCCTCATGAATATATGATTGACTTGAAGAATAAAAGCTGTATCATATACTTGGATATTTATGAGCAATATCACACTCATAATCATGCGAGATGCCTCTATATCAGACGGGCTGCAACGTTAACTTTGAGTGAAAAGACTTTTACCAATAAAATTAAACACTAATTTCACATATTTTGTCTTTCAATATTTCAAGCACCTCTTCATGTCCATGGGCTGTCTAAGGGTTTCCACAAACACCTCGTACGAACCCTGATATAAGAGGCACAGTAGATCAACACGCGCTTCTGCTCGAAATATCGGTTACACTGCAGAAACACGGCGTGCGTGCTCTTCTGTGACACACACACGTGCTCTTCTGTGACACACACACGTGCTCTTCTGTGACACACACACGTGCTCTTCTGTGACACACACACGTGCTCTTCTGTGACACACACACACGTGCTCTTCTGTGACACACACACGTGCTCTTCTGTGACACACACACGTGCTCTTCTGTGACACACACACGTGCTCTTCTGTGACACACACACGTGCTCTTCTGTGACACACACACACGTGCTCTTCTGTGACACACACACACACGTGCTCTTCTGTGACACACACACACGTGCTCTTCTGTGACACACACACACGTGCTCTTCTGTGACACACACACACGTGCTCTTCTGTGACACACACACACGTGCTCTTCTGTGACACACACACACGTGCTCTTCTGTGACACACACACACGTGCTCTTCTGTGACACACACACACGTGCTCTTCTGTGACACACACACGTGCTCTTCTGTGACACACACACGTGCTCTTCTGTGACACACACACGTGCTCTTCTGTGACACACACGTGCTCTTCTGTGACACACACGTGCTCTTCTGTGACACACACGTGCTCTTCTGTGACACACACACGTGCTCTTCTGTGACACACACGTGCTCTTCTGTGACACACACGTGCTCTTCTGTGACACACACGTGCTCTTCTGTGACACACACACGTGCTCTTCTGTGACACACACGTGCTCTTCTGTGACACACACACGTGCTCTTCTGTGACACACACACATGCTCTTCTGTGACACACACACGTGCTCTTCTGTGACACACACAAGTGCTCTTCTGTGACACACACACGTGCTCTTCTGTGACACACACACGTGCTCTTCTGTGACACACACACGTGAACATCACACGAGATTCAGTGAACTCAGAACCGAACCGATGAGGACGACGAGGTCATGACCCGAGCTCTTACCGGCAGTGTGGGCGCAGTGGGAACGCTGGGAACACAGATATCAGGCAGTGAACACAGTCTAGTGCCCTTCTTCACCTCGTCCATCTGTGCGTCAAACTCCATCTGAAACAAACCGTTCAAACCAGAGACTCAAAACATGCAGATTATCATCATATACTGGTTAGAATAATGTCTGCAGATGTTGTGTGTGAAGAAGTGAATGTAAATGACACTGTTCTAAGGATCTCACTATGAAAGAAAGTTGAAACAAACATGATATATCAAAGTTTATGAAAGATATTAAATATTGTTTAAAAAGCAGCAGTGTTATAAGAGGTGAAGCTCATGAATCCTGATCTTTCGTTCATCATGACCTGCAGCTGTAATGGGTGATGGCAATATCCAGTAATCCTCATTTTGATGAACCGATATTGATTCTTTAATCCCAAATCATGCTAATGCGTGAACAAAACTTCACTAAACATTCCCTGTAGCTCCTGCTGTCCAGTAATCTTTGATACTTCTGATATGAAACATCTCATCTTTCAAATCCTGTCAGTTTCATCAGTAAATTCAGTCAGTAAATGTGTGTTTAATGTGTGTGACAGATGGAGCAATCATCTCTTCCTCTTTACTACTAGTTACAGCAGCAAATAAACATCAATGTTATTATAACATTATAATAAAATCTGCCTTATGTGCAATTTAAAAGTTTTGTTTTAAACTGTAATATTCAGTACACCTTTACCCAGGTCAAATTCAAGCACTTTTAAGGTCCATTTAAAGCTTTCTCCAGCACAGTAAATTACATACAATACATAGTCAAAATTATTATTTAGTGTTTCTATCACATTACAAGAGATTAGAGATGCACCGATTACGATTTCCGATTTTTCATTGAGTTTGACCTGCCGATACCGATTTTAGCCGATTCCGATTAAAAAATTTTCTAACCACTTTACAGCACACACAAATATTTATTTTCGATCTTTTCTTTAACCCTTTCACGCGTAAGTTTAAAATATTCTAACTGACACCCCCACCCCCCAGAGTGAGTTTTTTCAAGGTGAACGTTCCCTTTAATGTTTCCATGGCGACGCGTCACGCGATACACCGCAGCCACAATAATACTGTATGACAGATGTGTCGCTTTTATTTCGCTTTTCCTTTTTTATTCAAAATATTATAATATAACAAACTTGCTTACCATGTCATCAACTAGCCTATCTGATATTCCGATTCTTAAATACGTGTAAGTGAGTGTGTTTGGTCGTTTTAAAACCTTTATAAATAATCTTGATCTATAACATGAGATGGTTGCCGCAATGTTGTCCTGTCAGTCGGATTTAAAGCACGCGAATTCGTCAGTTTCTCCCGAAATAAATGCAATAAAGTGGCCGGTGAACTGAGAAGAATAGAGTAAACACTGCTTAGTTGTGATATATGACAGCGCTGAACGCGTCCGACTCTGGCTCAGCGCCAGCCAATTCCGGTCACCAGCCGATCAATCGGTGCATCTCTACAAGAGATAATGCTATAAACAGCCAAAATTGTGTTTCGTAATAGAAGAAGGATCAGATATTTAAGCAAATCACAAGTTTTATTTTTCAAAATGTATCACTAAGTAGATAATGCCTATGAATAATACTTTTCATTATATTAATGTCCAAATATTGCTTCCCAAATAATGTGATTTTCAGGCTGTAAAACTGAAGTAATTTCAAGGGCTGAAAGACACAGAATTTGAACAGAAATATTTACAGGCCTTGGTTTTGGGACACACTCTTGATATAGACGAGGTTTGAACAAATCTGAGACAGTGCAACAACACCCTGTGATTCCAGTTTACCCAGAAGACTCTGACAGTGCACAGACACCTGCCTGATCAATAGACTATATTAATAAAAAATGTTTTAAAAGTATTTCATTGCCAAGACATATACATTTATCTACTGTAAATATAAGGCCATCCTCAAGCTTACGGTCGCTACTCGTATGACTCTCCATCTGACACGCTTTCTGTTCAGCAATCAGCGGCTGTTGTTATGCGCTGGGCTAACGTCCGCAGGTTTTAAGTTGCAGGTAGTTAACGTTGCTGTAGCTTTGGCTGTGTTCACTGTATATTCCACAAATGAACGTGCCATAACGAACATCCAATACTAACATTACATTATCACACCATGTACTCTGTCCCTAATGGCTAGGGGTGTAACGATACACGTATTCGTATTGAACCGTTCGGTACGAGGCTTTCGGTACGCATTTTCAAACCGAACCAAAAATGTTGGACCATTTTTCCTGCTGACCAAAATTTAGTTATTTCAGACGTAGGCGGGTCGTGCGTGGCAAGCGCACTCATAATGTAAGAGACGCTGGCGCGACCACAACATTGACCAACATTAAATGGCAAATGTAATGTAAGCGGAACGAAACTGGGCTACTCGTTATTGTGTGGTTGACGGACCGTTTATCAGTTTGGACCAGTGCAGCGCGAGCCCTAACCCTAACCCGATCTTGATCAAGCGACACTGTTACTACACAGCGAGATCCAGTAAAGGAAGCATTTGAATTCGCCACTGAAGTAATAACATCGCTGCGAGATCTAGTGAGAAACATTCACATTTCTCCGTTATTAACGGATCAAACAGCGCGTGGAAACCAGGAAGAAACATTGTGCCATGAATGAACTATCCAGTGTCCACAGATCTGCAACATTCACCATGGATTTACTGTAGTAACACTAACTGCAACTTTTGGCAAGGAATAGTAGGCTATAATGCTTTCAAGTAACATTACGTCGGTTTTATTTTGACATTATGAATACAATTGCTGCCCTCAAATGTTAATCTGAACTAAAATAAACCTTTCTTTATAACTACTACAATATTACATTTCATTTTGTCCAAGGAGCTGTTAGAAAAGCTGCTCCTAAGAAAAGTCAAGTACAGCTCCATCATTGCTCAAAGTAAAAAAAAAAATCATACTTTATGATGTTAGTTTTAATAAAAAATATAATAAAAAAAATTAAATCAAGGAAATTTCTCTGGCATTTCTTTCTTTTTGCTGTATCGAAAACGTACCGAACCGTGAATTTTGTGAAACGTTACACCCCTACTAATGGCCCTTTCAGACAGGACGTGGAATGCGCTGTGCTATGACAACCATTTATGTCAATGGCTTGCGCCGCGCGAGGACGTTTTGTTGCTGCGTCGACCAAAGCAGAGAGCAGCATTGGTGAGCTCTCACACACGTCGCGCTCAAACTTAAAAACAGTTAAACTTTTGTCGCTGCGCTCTGTGACGATTACTCGCGCGGCCAATAGAAACAGGGCATCCAAACAAGCGCAGAAATCAGAATGAAAAAAACGCCTACTTTTGCTCAGACCAGCGTAGCGCTAATCGCTCTGTATCTGAAGGGCTACATTTTATTTCTCCATTTAATAAACTATTCAGTCAGATCGGTAATTGTTGTGAAAGAAATAGTTACAATTTCAAGCATTTTATCCAAAATTTTAGCACTTTTCAAACCTTGAAAACACATACAAATTCAAGCATTTAAGGATTTCAAGCACCCGTACGAACCCTGAATATTGTAGTAATGTAGTGTGACAGGTTCCCTGTATATACAGCTCTAATTAAGACTTTTTTCTCTTTGTAGTCTACCTGATAGAGATATATACACACAAACACACACACACAAATCACTATTGAATGTAAATTGGCACTGAATCGGTGTGCTGTGTTGAGAAACAGAAGGAAGTTCACCTGAGTCCTGTTGATTCTGTCCTCCATGTCACACACGTGTCTCTTCCAGTCGTCTATGGCTGACAGCAGCGCAGCACTGGGGAAACTGCAGCACAAACCATCATCAGACACACACACACACACACACACACACACACGAGTACATCACACTTCTGAATCTGTGTGAATCCTGTGCCGTACCTGAGCGAAGCCTCCGTCATGTGTTTGACTATCATCTGGCCTTCAGAGACGCTCATCCTCAGTCGCCTCAGTGCGTGTTCCCGTCGGCTCTGCAGGACACACAGCTGAACACACACACACACACACACACACACACACACACACACACACACACACATCAGCGTCACTGCAGTGCCAGGCGATGAAACACACACCAGCTGATGCTGAAATCTCACCTGAGCTGCTGTAGATCTCCTCTGCGCTTTCACACACGCGTCTCTGAACCTCTTGATCTCCTCCTCTAGGCTCATCCGCTCGGCCGCACACTGGTTACTGCAGCACATGCGTTACACACAAGACACGTGTTACACACACTACACACACAGGACACGCGTTACACACACAGGACACGCGTTACACACACAGGACACGCGTTACACACACTCAGGACACACATTACACACACACAGGACACGTGTTACACATAAGACACACTTTACACGCGTTACACACACAGGACACGTGTTGCACATAAGACACACTTTACACGCGTTACACACACAGGACGTGTTACACACGCAGGACACACGTTACACACACTCAGGACACACATTACACACACTCAGGACACACGTTACACACACTCAGGACACACGTTACACACACTCAAGACATGCGCCGTCTAAATGTTGTATATTTTCACACTCACTTGATGTCAAGGAATCGCTCCAGTTCAGTCTGATACTCTTTCTTCTTGGCACTGATGTCTCTGGAGTAACTAGAGAAAACAAACAGTTTAATTCAGCAGTAAACCAGCGGCTGAGTGTGGGTGTGTGAGAGTGAGTGTGTGTGTGGAAGTATGTATGTGTGTGTGAGTGTGTCAGTGAGTGACCAAGTATATACAGGTACAGTGTTTGTGTGAATCCTGTGTTCCTCATTCCCAATGATTCATGTCTGTGTCTGAATGCGTGTCTGACCTTTCATGTAAATCTGTCAGATCTTTGATCTCCATCTTCAGGTTCTTCAGAGTCTCCTGGTTCTCCTTCTTCTCCTGCTGGTCTTTCCTGACTTCCTCCTCTAGTTTCTGCTGGAACATGGCGAGCTCTGCACAGGCGATCTGAACACAAGCGTACATCTGAGCTGCAGAACCACAGAATCGCTTCAGAAGATCTTGATGGCCGTTGCTCTACCTGCTTGCTCTGTGTGATCCTCTGGGTCTCCTCCTGAAGCGCTGAGATCTCCTCAGTCCTCTTCTGCTGGACGGCGGCGTGGTCTTCCTCCATCTGCTGGAGCTTCTTCAACAGCTGCTGCTTCTGTTTCTCTTTCTGCATCAAGTCGCCCTGGAGGAAACATGGACATTACGTTTTGAAAGTCCTGACACTACTTGATTAAAGTTAACCAACAGATCACTAGTTTCAGAAGGGAGGTAATGCACTGCCCGTAATGCTTCACATTCACTTTGTATTATCAGTCCTGCATTTGTGTGACATCCTAAATATGACAGAGTGCTGAAGTACAAGTGGCACTTAATATTCAGGAATATTATCGATTTGACTCAGTTGAGAACAAAACTTAGTGAACTGATCTCACGTCTCATAGTTGATGACGTTTGCATGGTTGATTCTGTTATTTTCCTGTTATCACTGTGACGCTGCCTTGAACAGGGGCGTAAATTTCATCTAAATGTTGGGGGGGACAATAAACATAACATTCCTCACGAGCAATTTTTTGAAGGGGACACCAATAATATAGGCAAAATTGTACTTTCTATGGATATGTGTGTACACAGAGGAAAGCCTTACCGCTATTATTAGTGTAGCTAGACCGTTCCATTATCCTTCTTCTCAAAGTTTCTCTCTGGTTCATTGAAAAAGCTGACTAAATTGACCAAAATATTCTTCATTGATGTGCAAAATTGACAAAAAAATGATGGTTGATGATTGATTCAGGGATTTTATCGATAACGATAATTAGACAATATTTTGCTGGGTGTGTTATTGTGCTGGTAACTTGGCATGTTTAGGACTGCCGAGGACAGCCGACTCCTAAAGTTTTTGATATTCTTCATATTCTGTGTGGCGGTTCAGTTCACAGCAGTGACAGAAATCATTTTCCCAATAAGTTTCAATAGATTCTTACCTTCATTGGCATTTTTACCTGTATAAATGTATTTTTAAACCTAAATATATGCATGCATCATCTTTTGTGTCAATTTCATACATTAAATTAAATTATAATAATAAGACACAATAGGGCTGTTACCAATCAAATTAAATAATATCAACAAAATCTTTGCAATGGAGAGGAAACACAAAAGTTGCATTTGAAATGGCATTTAGATTTTACACAGACATAAATAATGTTTTGTTTAAAACATAAAACGTTGAATATTGATATGTAAAATGATTTAAAACATGAAAAGATACTTTAAATGTGAAATTAAAACCGCCAGTAGGTGGCAGCAATTCATTGTTAATGAGTGAGTCATTGCGATTCAACTGATTCGTTCAAAAAGCTGATTCATAATTCAGTAAGGAAATACCTCAGTGTTTCTCAGAGATGCAAATACAGTGCTTTGGCTTAGTTTTCAACTATTTTCGTTGGCGAAATAGAGTTAAAACAGGCAATATGGTGTCTAAAAGTAAACTTTTCAATTATCAATTTATTAAATCACATTTATTATCATGTTAATATCTGGAGAAAAACTGCACTCTTTGTGTGATATTATATTAGATTAACTATATTAAATGATATAAACTGACTAAATCACACAAGTGTGAAAATCTAAATGCGCACCCGCACTTGTCTAATCTACAAGACTACGCAAGGTGTATGCGTAGCCTACACTCTATGTGTGTGTGTGTGAGGGAACGGTTTTAAACAATCTAGGTAACGTTTAACGCACAGACTGTATAAAACAAGGATATAATCGCCAACATAGCGAGGCGGACTACATCGGTGACAAAAGTACATTGGTTATCATAACATTTTATGTCAATGATTTATTAATGACGCAGACGCAGCATATTCTGTATTAAAGAGAAAATAATCACTTCATCCGAGGTTTAAAGTAAATAAAATAGCCTTGACTTACTGGAGTTTATTGGAGTTGTTTGTGATGAGGTAAAAGGGGAGCGGGCAGTGGACCGAAGCACTGAGGCAGGGAGGGGGGACTCAATTTTAAAACGTTTATTTGTATTTGCCCCGTTTGCATTTTTATTGTTTTACTACTTAAACAATTATTTTAAGTATATATCATTATATTATTTACAATACACATATTTTAATTATATTTTTAGGAGGGGACAACCCTCATAGGGGGGGTCCTGACCCCCCCGACCCCCCCGCGATTTCCGCCTATGGCCTTGAAACAATCTGTACTGTATAAAGCACTGTAGAATTTTTCTTTTAAAATTATTCACATCATGTCCTGAACCAGGCTAATTATTATAACCGAAAGAAATGTAATAAAAACTAGGGCTGGTACACGACACACCCATCTCCTGATTCAATACTATCACGAGTCTTGGGTGCCGATACGATATGTATTGCAATTTTTTTTTTTACACTCGACCATGGGGAACGTTAAATCATACTTATTCAGACTGTACATGATGTATGAGATGAGTCATTTATATATATATATATATATATATATATATATATATATATATATATATATATATATATATATATATATATATAAATAAATAAAAAACACATCTTTCTGAATTTTATTTCAGAAACATCATACAGTTAGCCTGGAAATCCAGACCCAAATCCGAAAGATTAATGGTCTGGCATCGAGTAATGAAAATCGGCCAGCTCGAGGGGCGGCACCAAGCATGCATTTGAAAATCTCACTGCGTGCAATTGGATAACACTACGACCAATCACTGTCGTGACTGTGCTGTCACTAGCGCTGTCGTCATCCGTTTAGCTCGCCTCTGGCCCGCCTATATCAGATACACCGATGTGATTGGTGCAGCTCAGGCATAGTTAATGAGCATCATTACTCAATGCCAGAGTAACTCGCTGAGCAAATTCAAGTTGTGCTCTCGCGAGAACTCTGGATTTCCAGGGTATCATACAGTACTACATTCTCCTGAATAAATGATTCAATAATAAATACATTTAACTTAGTGGCGAAACAATGTCATTGATAAATGCGTTATTTTAAGAGCCAAGTTTCTATCAAAAGCTGATTTACTCTATTTTGATCTCTATTGTAGACATCAGTGTGTATATTTGATCTTTAAACGTTGCGATAGTTAGGCGAATCGATTTCAGCCCTAATAAAAACGATAGTATCTGAAAGAGACTAAATAAACACTGTCAACAGCTCAAAGAAACCAACTTACATTATTTCTCTCGAAGGAAACGCACGGCTCTGTGTTGATAGAAACATCTGTGTGGTCTGCAAAATCCTGTAATAGGCAAAGGTCAGAGGTCAGAGACGGCACTGAACGTGACGACATTACCCTCACGTGGCACAGCTTACCCGCACACACACGCCTGTTTGTTTGACTTCTCCCGTCTTTACAGCGTCACACACGAGCTCTTCAGTCTCCAACATGTCTGCTGCCAAATACTCATAATCTGTGATGGGACACTCAGAATCATACGGATCGGGGAAAATCGGGAACGGATCCGAGGACACAGGCTCATCTCTGTTATCGTAAGAACCCAAGCTGATTTGCGCGACGTCGTCACTCAGAGCGTCGGCGAGCGGCCAGAACTCGCGTGCGGACGGGTTCAGGTGAGACGAGCCGTTGTCGGTCAGGGACACGGCGTGCTTCATCAGCCCGATCAGCTCCTCCGTCATGGTGAAGCGCAGAGACTCCAGCAGGAAGAGTTTGAGTCCGCCGGCGTCCGAGATCTTCTGCTGCGCCTCCGGAGGAAAGTTCTCCAGCTCGCCCACCATCAGCGGGTCCGAGGCGCACAGCGGCCCATGCTCCTCCAGGATCTGGGCGAAATAACTGAAGAACAGCAGAGAGAGAGAGAGAGGTTATCGCTATCATTAAAGTTATCGTTATAGCGTTTGTTATTGTCCGCTGGTGTGAACGCTACTATAGTTATCGTTATAGTTTATAGCGTTTGTTATTGTCCGCTGGTGTGAACGCTAATATAGTTATCGTTATAGTTTATAGCGTTTGTTATTATCCGCTGGTGTGAACGCTAATATAGTTATCGTTATAGTTTATAGCGTTTGTTATTGTCCGCTGGTGTGGACGCTAATATAGTTATCGTTATAGTTTATAGCGTTTGTTATTGTCCGCTGGTGTGGACGCTAATATAGTTATCGTTATAGTTTATAGCGTTTGTTATTGTCCGCTGGTGTGGACGCTAATATAGTTATCGTTATAGTTTATAGCGTTTGTTATTGTCCGCTGGTGTGAACGCTAATATAGTTATCGTTATAGTTTATAGCGTTTGTTATTGTCCGCTGGTGTGAACGCTAATATAGTTATCGTTATAGTTTATAGCGTTTGTTATTGTCCGCTGGTGTGAACGCTAATATAGTTATCGTTATAGTTTATAGCGTTTGTTATTGTCCGCTGGTGTGGACGCTAATATAGTTATCGTTATAGTTTATAGCGTTTGTTATTGTCCGCTGGTGTGGACGCTAATATAGTTATCGTTATAGTTTATAGCGTTTGTTATTGTCCGCTGGTGTGGACGCTAATATAGTTATCGTTATAGTTTATAGCGTTTGTTATTGTCCGCTGGTGTGGACGCTAATACAGTTATCGTTATAGTTTATAGCGTTCGTTATTGTCCGCTGGTGTGGACGCTAATATAGTTATCGTTATAGTTTATAGCGTTTGTTATTGTCCGCTGGTGTGGACGCTAATACAGTTATCGTTATAGTTTATAGCGTTTGTTATTGTCCGCTGGTGTGGACGCTAATACAGTTATCGTTATAGTTTATAGCGTTTGTTATTGTCCGCTGGTGTGGACGCTAATATAGTTATCGTTATAGTTTATAGTGTTTGTTATTGTCCGCTGGTGTGGACGCTAATATAGTTATCGTTATAGTTTATAGTGTTTGTTATTGTCCGCTGGTGTGGACGCTAATACAGTTATCGTTATAGTTTATAGCGTTTGTTATTGTCCGCCGGTGTGAACGCTAATATAGTTATCGTTATAGTTTATAGCGTTCGTTATTGTCCGCCGGTGTGGATGCTAATTATCTGCTACTACTGTGCTAAATGTGCTACAGAAACAAGTCAAAACTATCTGAGACATCTAAAAACCGCCACTATGATGATGTTGTTATAACAGCGTAGAAAAACAACCACTGTAGAGCGTAAGCACAGACGACACATACTCATATAAACTCTCTTTAGTGGGGTCGGGGTGATTGTCCAGGATCCTCTCGTAATGGCTCCGGTGTGCTGATCCGGCGTACTGCTCCTCAAACTCCGCTAGCTGCCCTCGCAAGTGTTCGGGAACGCTGAACGGGTCCACGCCACTCAGGAACAACCTGGAACAGCCCAATCACAGAGTCAGCTCAGGAGCCATCTCACAGAGATCATCACTTCACAGACGTGATGTGCAATGACTGAACTCACAAAGAGTCTTCCTCAGAGAACAGCTCATCCTCCTCATCTTCATCTCTCGAATGCCCTCTCATTCCAGACAGCACAATAACAGACTGAAACACACACACACACACACAGATGAGCATGAGGCACTTTAGCCCACCAGCGCACTGACATCACTCACAACACTCACCTTTAACTCCTTCTGCTTCTTCTTGCGATGTCTGTTTTTACTCTTAAATATTGAACTCTGAAACAAACACACATGAAGCATCACTGAAACAGCTCAACCTCGGCCACAGACAGACCGCTTACGAGAGTGCGCGCCTCTTACCATGTGCTCCTCATCATCCGTCTTTTTAATGACTAAACAAACAGCATCTAAAGATAAAGAAAAAGTAATTCGCACAAAAACTCTTCATACACACATACATCCATACATCACCCGTTTCAACTTACGTACCATCTTCAAAATATTGATCGAGAATGGAGTGACAGGAGTGATAGCGCTCTCGGTTCGACTCAAGAGTCCAAATAAGCAGACGCATTTCTTTATCGGGAGCCTGCCTTAAATACTCCATTACTGTAAAACCGTCACGGTCAAATAACTCCGAAACGGTGGCGTATTTCTGGAGCGTGTCGTGCAGGGGTGTAAAGACCAGCAGCGGCTTGAGGTCCAGCTCCTCCAGATGAGCACTGTACCGGCTGATGAACGACTGCGCCGCTCTCAGACCTGAGCGAGGACAGGAAAACACACATTTCAACAGGAAGCAAACATGAACGTCACATTGAAATGTCAAAATACACAACAGACTATTTAATTGTGGTGCAAAGGATCACAAATCTCACGGTTCGGATCATGTATTGATTTTGAGCAGCGGATCTGATCATTTATTGGATCAGCAAAAAAAAAAAAATTATTCAATTATATATATATATATACACACACACATACACACACATTTATTTATTTATTTATTTATTTATTTATATATATATATATATATATATATATATATATATAAAATAATTGAATAATTTTTTTTTTTTGCTGATATATATATATATATATATGTCAAATTAGACCCGTCAACCTTGACTTTCCTTTTTTTTTATTCACTTTTTGAGCATAGACCTGAAAATTTTATTTCCAACTTAAACTGTCGTAAATCTTGA
>NC_140229.1:367500-417500 GCF_951802725.1 Rutilus rutilus
ATAAACTAATAAAACAAAAAGGAACAGATGAAGTGCAGATGCGATGGCGTGACTCTAACCACTGAAGGACACTATGACAAAGATATCGCTTTGCCTAATCAAACTGATTTTTTCTCCCATGAATATATGATTGACTTGAAGAATAAAAGCTGTATCATATACTTGGATATTTATAGGGGCAATATCACACTCATAACCATGCGAGATGCCTCTATATCTATATCAGACAGGCAGAGGTGGGTAGAGTATCCAAAACCTGCACACACACTACTGCACACACACACTACTGCACACACACACTACTGCACACACACACTACTGCACACACACACTACCGCGGGATAGTGGGTGTTCATTTCATAAACTGTGGGCAATGGTAGCTTAATGTATAAATTAATGTATATATCCAAAAAACGGGTAATGTCATACTTTGCAGTAGTGCTATCGGGGCATGAGGTAAAGTCACATGACTTCCTCCAGTGTCTCCTACACGTGTGTGTGCGCAGGCTAAAGCTGGTCAGCTGGTGAATGTTCGCTCTCGGTGTGAACGTTTGCTTTGGAAAGCAGAGTGGTGTTGCATTACCTCTGGTTGTCCGATTTCCAGCAGGGCGGTTGCATATCCATAAACCAGCACAGATTTATCCAGCTCCGTCAGTCCCAGTGCCTGTCAGAAACACACACCAGTGAACACTGATGAACGAGGGGCCAAACCATTCAGTCTGTGTCAGAGCCAAACACTGAAACACTGAAGCACAACATCTAAACACAACGAGTGTCACTGTTCTGCAGAGTCACACACTCGAGGGGATTCTCCAGCTGGGGTTCATACGCATATTTTAATGTGAATTTTGGCATATTGCATAAGAAACATTGGATGGAAGCACCAAGATGTGCATAACTTCAAAAAATGAGACACACTCGTTTATGATGGAGGGAAAAACAGCCCGATTGCAGAAACTTAGTTTTATTACTGATATTTTGCTCCAAATTCCAAGGAAGTGATGATTTTGTTCTCTTGAACACATGGGATGGAAACACTGCTTTATTCTCAAATGTTTTATGCAATATTCCAACTAAATTCTCAACTTTGGATGGAAACACAGACACATGTTGAACTGAATTTATCTGTATAATGCCTGTCCTTTAGAGCTGCTTTACAGCAGTGTGTCTCATATTAGGGCTGGGAGATATGGCCAAAAAAAAATCCAGATAATTTTTTTTATATCAGTCGATATCGATAATTATCACGATAAAAGTCAAATCTTTATTTCTTTCAAGTTTAAAGGCAGATTTTTGCTCCTAAGTGAAAGTTGTAGAAACCAGAGCGTTAATTGTGGTTTTAAACTACTCTTTATTGTCAGAACATATCAGGACAAACTCTTGCCAAACTGGTGAACATTTCACACATCTGAGGCACAACACTCAAACATTTGTCATTTTTCCTTAACAAAATAAGTTTCTTTATTGGACAATTAATTTCTTAGTTTCTGCATGTGCTAATTTTTATTTGGTAAAATGTAATATTCTGACTGTTTGAGTTTTATTAAACTTACCCATTGGTCATCCAGTATCATGCATTAGATCATGATAACCACAGATAAAGGCATAGCCTACAGCTCCTCACTATCAGGGCAAAGTGTAACTTTATGGTTTCTATGGTATTTGTATGAAAAACAGCAGCCTAAATACATTATTAAATACTGTAATTATATTCCATCAGTCCTTTAATACATCGTCTACATTAATAATATAATACAATTCAATATGTATATCCCACATTTCATGGTGCAGTTAATATGACTAGGCTAACGTCACAGTAAATCCATGGTAAATGATGGGAATGTGTAGCCGGAAAAGCCTTCTGGCAGTATCGTAGCGCTCAGTGTTCCTCCTGTTAGTCAGCGCTGGTTCATCTGCCTTTAAACTGGTTTAAATCACTGAGACATTTGTGTTCTTCGCTGAATTCAAGCACTTCTCACTGGATCTCGTGACGAGAGTGATCAGAGTAAACGCCTCTGCTGTAGTGAGCTCGCGCTGCGCTGCCGTTTGGACTTTGACCCGAGCGGATAGATGGGCCGTGTGGCGCGCGGTTCTAATGAGCTTCGTTCCGCTTTTGGCGCATAAACATTATCGAACATTTATCGAACTCTTGATATCGTTTTATCGAGAAAAATTATATCGCGATAATTATCGTTATCGTTTTATCGCCCAGCCCTATCTCATATTGATGAAGTTGCATCATCGGCAACGTTTACACGCAACCAAATCATCCGTGGCTCAAACTGAAAATCCTTCATATAAACACTTTAATCGATACGACTGAGCTCGATCCCAATGACACGCCGATCGGATTGAAAGGGGTTTATTCCTTTTCTAATGCGATCCAGAGAACATGTAAACACTTGATCAGATTGAAAACTGAAACTGAAAGGACTGCGCATGTGCAATGATGTAGAAATATTGAATGACGTAGAAAAAGCGTAATGACGTAGAAATAGCGTAATGATGTAGAAATAGCGTAATGACAGAAATAGCGCAATGATGTAGAAATAGCATAGTGATGTAGAAATAGCGTAATGACAGAAATAGCGTAATGATGTAAAAATAGCATAGTGATGTAGAAATAGCGTAATGATGTAGAAATAGCGTAATGTAGAAATAGCGTAATGATGTAAAAATAGCATAGTGATGTAGAAATAGCGTAATGATGTAGAAATAGCGTAATGATGTAAAAATAGCGTAATGATGTAGAAATAGTGTAATGATGTAGAAATAGCGTAGTGATGTAGAAATAGCGTAATGTAGAAATAGCGTAATGATGTAGAAATAGCGTAATGATGTAGAAATAGCGTAATGATGTAGAAATAGTGTAATGATGTAGAAATAGCATAATGATGTAGAAATAGCGTAATGATGTAAAAATAGCGTAATGATGTAGAAATAGCGTAGTGATGTAGAAATAGCGTAATGATGTAGAAATAGCGTAATGATGTAAAAATAGCGTAATGATGTAGAAATAGCATAGTGATGTAGAAATAGCGTAATGATGTAGAAATAGCGTAATGATGTAAAAATAGCGTAATGATGTAAAAATAGCATAGTGATGTAGAAATAGCGTAATGATGTAGAAATAGCGTAATGATGTAAAAATAGCGTAATGATGTAGAAATAGTGTAATGATGTAGAAATAGCGTAGTGATGTAGAAATAGCGTAATGATGTAGAAATAGCGTAATGATGTAGAAATAGCGTAATGATGTAGAAATAGCGTAATGATGTAGAAAATGATGTAGAAATAGCGTAATGATGTAGAAAATGATGTAGAAATAGCGTAATGATGTAAAAATAGCGTAATGATGTAGAAATAGCGTAATGATGTAGAAATAGCATAGTGATGTAGAAATAGCGTAATGATGTAAAAATAGCGTAATGATGTAGAAATAGCGTAATGATGTAGAAATACCGTAGTGATGTAGAAATAGCGTAATGATGTAGAAATAGTGTAATGATGTAGAAATAGCATAGTGATGTAGAAATAGCGTAATGTAGAAATAGCGTAATGATGTAAAAATAGCGTAATGATGTAGAAATAGCATAGTGATGTAGAAATAGCGTAATGATGTAGAAATAGCGTAATGATGTAAAAATAGCGTAATGATGTAGAAATAGCATAGTGATGTAGAAATAGCATAGTGATGTAGAAATAGCGTAATGATGTAGAAATAGCGTAATGATGTAGAAATAGCGTAATGATGTAGAAATAGCGTAATGATGTAGAAATAGTGTAATGATGTAGAAATAGCATAGTGATGTAGAAATAGCGTAATGATGTAGAAATAGCGTAATGATGTAGAAATAGTGTAATGATGTAGAAATAGCATAGTGATGTAGAAATAGCGTAATGATGTAGAAATAGCGTAATGATGTAAAAATAGCGTAATGATGTAAAAATAGCATAGTGATGTAGAAATAGCGTAATGATGTAGAAATAGCGTAATGATGTAAAAATAGCGTAATGATGTAGAAATAGCGTAATGATGTAGAAATAGCGTAATGATGTAGAAATAGCATAGTGATGTAGAAATAGCGTAATGATGTAGAAATAGCGTAATGATGTAGAAATAGCGTAATGATGTAGAAATAGCGTAATGATGTAGAAATAGTGTAATGATGTAGAAATAGCATAGTGATGTAGAAATAGCGTAATGATGTAGAAATAGCGTAATGATGTAGAAATAGTGTAATGATGTAGAAATAGCATAGTGATGTAGAAATAGCGTAATGATGTAGAAATAGCGTAATGATGTAAAAATAGCGTAATGATGTAAAAATAGCATAGTGATGTAGAAATAGCGTAGTAATGTAGAAATAGCGTAATGATGTAGAAATAGCGTAATGATGTAGAAAATGATGTAGAAATAGCGTAATGATGTAAAAATAGCGTAATGATGTAGAAATAGCGTAATGATGTAGAAATAGCGTAATGATGTAGAAATAGCATAATGATGTAGAAATAGCATAATGATGTAGAAATAGCGTAGTGATGTAGAAATAGCACAATGTAGAAATAGCGTAATGATGTAGAAATAGCGTAATGATGTAGAAATAGCGTAATGATGTAAAAATAGCGTAATGATGTAAAAATAGCATAGTGATGTAGAAATAGCGTAGTAATGTAGAAATAGCGTAATGATGTAGAAATAGCGTAATGATGTAGAAAATGATGTAGAAATAGCGTAATGATGTAAAAATAGCGTAATGATGTAGAAATAGCGTAATGATGTAGAAATAGCGTAATGATGTAGAAATAGCGTAATGATGTAGAAATAGCATAATGATGTAGAAATAGCATAATGATGTAGAAATAGCGTAGTGATGTAGAAATAGCACAATGTAGAAATAGCGTAATGATGTAGAAATAGCGTAATGATGTAGAAATAGCATAATGATGTAGAAATAGCGTAGTGATGTAGAAATAGCACAATGTAGAAATAGCGTAATGACGTAGAAATAACGTAATGTAGAAATAGCGTAATGTAGAAATAGCGTAATGTAGAAATAGCGTAATGACGTAGAAATAACGTAGTGACGTAGAAATAGCGCAGTGATGTAGAAATAGCGTAATGACGTAGCGTGGGTGGTGTGGCGCAATGGATAAGACACATGCCTTTGGTGTGAGAGACCCGGGTTCGAATCCACTGTGAGACACCAATGTGTCCCTGAGCAAGACACTTAACCCCTAGTTGCTCCAAAGGCGTGCGACCTCTGACATATATAGCAATTGTAAGTCGCTTTGGGTAAAATGTAAATAACGTAGTGACGTAGAAATAGTGTAATGATGTAGAAATAGCATAATGTAGAAATAGCGTAATGACGTGGAAATAGCGTAATGACGTAGAAATAGCGTAATGATGTATAGCACATCAACCCGATCACGTTTAGCGTTCATGTAAACACTACGTTCAGATTCATCAATCGGAATGAATTCAGTCTGATTGAAACAGAAGTAGTGCATGTAAGCGTAGCCAGTGTGTGTGAGTGTGAGTGTGAGTGTGTGTGTAGCGCTATATTACCGCGGTGCCGCTGGACTCCAGGATCCGCAGGGCCGCAGTGAAGGACTGATGAGCGTTTCTGCAGCGCCGGTCACTCAGAGCCGTGTGACCCTCCTGAACCGCAGCACAGAAGAGCTCTCTCGAACCCGCCGCGCTGATGGCCTCCTACACACACACACACCAGTGTTACACACACACACCAGTGTTACACACACACCAGCCTCAAACACACACACCAGCGTTAAACACACACACCAGCGTTAAACATACACACCAGCGTTAAACACACACACCAGCGTTAAACATACACACCAGCGTTAAACACACACACCAGCGTTAAACACACACCAGCGTTAAACACACACACCAGCGTTAAACACACACACCAGCGTTAAACACACACCAGCGTTAAACACACACACCAGCCTCAAACACACATGCCAGCATTAAAGGAGAAGTTCACTTTTAAAAAAACTTTTGCTGATAATTTACTCACCCCCATGTCATCCAAGATGTCCATGTCTTTCTTTCTTCAGTCGAAAAGAAATTAAGGTTTTTGATGAAAACATTCCAGGATTTTTCCCCATATTATGGATTCTAATGGGACCCAAACGGTTCAAGGTCCAAATGACAGTTTCAGTGCAGCTTCAAAGGGCTTTAAACGATACCAGACGATGAATAAGGGTCTTATCTAGCGAAACGATCCGTCATTTCAAAAATAAATAAAAAAGTTTAAGTTTCATAAGCACAAATGTTCGCCTTGCTCTGGTCTGTGATGCGGGTTCGTGACGTCACGTAATGCGCAATTACGTTGAAAAGGTCACGCTTGATGTGTTTACAAATGTGCGGGAGGAGGACCATATACACATTTTAAAATGTATTTGTGTCAGTTTAACGTTTAAAATGCCCATTCGTGTGCGTATCCTAGGTGCTTTATTATTAAAAAGCCAAAAAGAACATTTTTCAAGCGTGACCTTTTCAACGTAATTGCGCATTACGTGACGTCACGAACCCGCATCACAGAACAGAGCAAGGCGAACATTTGTGCTTATAAAACTTTAACTTTTTTATTTATTTTTGAAATGACGGATCGTTTCGCTAGATAAGACCCTTATTCATCGTCTGGTATCGTTTAAAGCCCTTTGCAGCTGCACTGAAACTGTCATTTGGACCTTGAACCGTTTGGGTCCCATTAGAATCCATAATATGGGGAAAAATCCTGGAATGTTTTCATCAAAAAGCTTAATTTCTTTTCGACTGAAGAAAGAAAGACATGGACATCTTGGATGACATGGGGGTGAGTAAATTATCAGCAAAAGTTTTTTTAAAAGTGAACTTCTCCTTTAAATACACACCAGCCTCAAACACACACACACGCCAGCGCTAAACAGACACGCCAGCGTTAAACACACACGCCAGCGCTACACACACATGCCAGCGTTACACACAAACCAGTGTTAAACACACAACAGCGTTAAACACACACATCAGCGTTAAACACGCCAACGTTAAACACACACACAAACCAGCGTTAAACACACGCCAGCATTAAACACACGCACACGTTAAACACACATACCAGCGTTAAACACACACGCCTGCGTTAAACACACGCCAGCCTCAAACACACACACTCCAGTGTTAAACACACACGCCAGCCTCAAACACACACACTCCAGCGTTAAACACACACGCCAGCATTACACACACGCCAGCCTCAAACACACACACTCCAGCGTTAAACACACACGCCAGCGTCACACACATGCCATCAGCTAAGTCATCAGCTAAGATGTTATTATAGTGTTTGTTCCAATGTAGGCTATATTCAAACTAATGAATCCTTAACTTTAAAATACATGATAAAATGTATTTAAAAAAAGAAAGATTACACTTTAAATTGTTAAAATTGTAATTGTTGTTGATTTACATGTGAAAACTTTTTAATAAAATAGCAAAAATATATATTTACAAGGTAGATGTAACAAAATCTTAATATGTCAATATAAGACTTCTCATTAAATTATTTTTATTGTGCTTTATTAGTGACACATTTGGGGAGAGGATATATTCCAAAACTTTCTGAAAATACAGTATGAGAATGAACTGCACAATTACTAGAAATGTTTACCTTGGATATTATACATAATATCCAAAATATGTTGAAAAATACCATTTTTTTGTGGATTCACCGTTTCCAACTCTAACTTTGAACCAATTCTGTGGAATGGCCCATCTGAACAGGATTTGTTTCCAGGTATGACTGTGTACTAAAAATGTGCTTTTGACTTTCATTTATATTTTAATTATATTGTTATATATATATACTGTATATATATATATATATATATATATATCTCATTATTCATGATCATTCACGCCCCCACACATACTGCCTTTCCAAACAAAACGTGTCTTACAAAGTTTAAATCAATGTATTGTTTTATGTGAATGATTAGGCAGGATGATTTTCACATCATTTTGAAGAAAAAACTCTAGGCGACGACATCCATTAGTCAAAAGTCTTATTGACACATATTTAGTATGTGTTATTTCAGAAACTTTCATTTTTATTTTTTCAATAACCATGCATAAACATTATTCTCTCAAAAATACAAAGATGTACATGTTGCTCACATATTATGGTAGCCCTGTTTGTGCTAAATAGAGTGTAATTACACCTTTGCCATTAATATGTTTATAAGCAACTGATAAAAGCACAAATGTCAGGGCATGTCAGAACATCTCAAGGACCCCAAAACACCTCAGACCCCAGCGTTACACACACACACACCAGCGTTACACACACACGATGCCAGCGTTACACACACACGATGCCAGCGTTACACACACACGCCAGTGGCGTTACACACACACACACACACACAACTCAAGTTACTTGTAATGAGTTTCCCCAACACTGCTCAGGAGTTTGCTCTGTGTGACACTAACCGCTGGACTGTGGGCTCGCTCCGGGACAGGTGTGTGTTTGCTGCGCTCCGGGACAGGTGTGTGTTTGCTGCGCTCCGGGACAGGTGTGTGTTTGCCGCGCTCCGGGACAGGTGTGTGTTTGCTGCGCACCGACGGCGTCTCCACAGCACCTGAAGCTTTCTTAGTCTTCCGCGGACTCATTTCACTAGGACAAGATTCATTAGGAATAAGCATCATTATCCAAGAGGCTCAATGAAATCAGTGCAGTGTTTCTGGTCAATGAAGTGAGGAATAAAAAAAACTAATAATAAAAACAGCTAATATGTTAATATTCTCAATCAGATTTTAGTTTAGATTTTGGGTAACACTTAACAATAAGGTTCATTAGTGAACTACCTTAGTTAACATGAACTAAGAATGAACAATACTTCTACAGCATTTATTCATCTTAAATGTTAATTTCCACATTTACTAATACATTATTAAAATCAAAGGTTGTATTTGTTAACATTAGTTACTGCACTGTGAACTAACATGAACAATGAACAGCTGGATTATTAATAAACATTAACAAAGATTAATAAATACTGTAATAAATGCACATGCAATGAACCTTTTTGTAAAGCGTTACCAGATTTTGTCAACATTTTAATTTAATTAGTTTTAGTAGTTTTTACTCATTTTTCTATGCCAACAAGCTTGAATATTTTATTCAAGTTAAATGTTTTTGATGTTTTGGCAACACTTCACAAAGTTGCATTATGTACTAAATAAAAGTTAACATTTCTACAGCATTTATTTATCTCTTTAAATGTCAAGTCCAACATTTACCAACACATTTTTAAGGGCAAAAGTTAACATTAATGCACTGTGAACATGAACAGCTATTGTTAGATTAATAAGTGTTCACAGTTAGATGGTGCTAGTTAACACAAGCCTATTGTAAAGCGTTACCAATGGTTTGTTCACGCTCAACACAAACAGCATTAGTGACGAAAACATCCTGACACCGAGCGACTGAGAAATGAAAGTAAATCTAGCTTTATTGTACCTGTCCATTAGAAGCTCAAGTTTCACTTTAAAGATAAAATAACTCGTCACAAACATCCTTTACAATTAATGTCAGTCAGATTTCTATCAACACATTGAATGATTAAAACATGTTTGAACGAACGAAAGAATTAGCTTGTTTTCTGGTCACTTTCATGACAATAACCCGGTTTATTACCTTTTCATGTCTTTGAGTCTGTCCGCTCTTTCTTCAGGATGGGCTCGAGCTCCAGAGTTCCCTGAACACAATGGAAGTTTGAGATTAGAGTTCAAAAGAAGAAACTTTCCTGGGGAAATAAATAAATCACTCCTGTGTTCAGGCACAACCCGCAGAACCAGAAGAACCGCTAGCGCTAAACACCGGTGAGCGTCTAGAAACAACCGCATCAGTTGAAGGAGGGAACAAGCACGGCAAGGGACTCACCGGAAACAGCGTGACACACACTTCCTCTAGAGGGAGCGTTTATGACAACATACCCACATGAATGAAAACACATTCTTTCAGTTCCACGAGATATTCAAGCTTCGCTCTGTTTGCCAGTCCATAACAGCACACTAACACACGAGTTATCAGTGACCTTGGAGAGAGGGATGAGTGCTGGGAACAGAGCGAAGACGCAGCCTTCACTTCCAGATAACACACGTACAGATGTGTGTGTGTGTGTGTGCAGAGACGAGAGAGAGAAGCCTACTGCCATTACAGGTTTTAAACGGGTTATCTGCAGGGTTTTTAGCCAAATTTAAAGGATTAGTTCACTTCAGAATTAAGATTTTCTGATAATTTACTCTCCCCCTCGTTATCCGAGATATTCATGCGTTTCTTCAGTGGAAAAGAAATGAAGGTTTTTGAGGAAAACACTCCAGGATGTTTCTCCATATAGTGTCTTCAATGGGGTCCAACGGGTTTAAGGTCTGAGTTTAAGATGTGAGTTTCAGTGCAGCTTCAAAGTCTTGACACGATCCAGCCGAGGAATAAGAGTCTCATCTAGACAAACCAGCCGACATTTATAACAAAATAAACATTATATACTTTAACCACAAATGCTGGTCTTGCTCTAGCTGTGATGAGACTAGGGATGCTCATCTCGGTTAATTTTCCCGACAGTGACAACATTTCTGACAGTGACAACAGAGAAGAAACAGAATAATAATGAAAAAATAGGCCTACAATAAATATTTTTTTAAACTTAAATAATTAACAAAAATTACGACGTTTGAAGCTTTGAAAAGTTTTTTCGTCAAATCAAAATAGCAGGCCTACCTCCATCCACACCTTGTCTAGTTTTTATGTAAAAAACGTAACATGTCTACATGATGTGGGGTTAGTCTGGAGTGCAGCCTGTGGACAGTTCGACCCGCGGCAGAACACACCCGATGGGAATACAGAGATAACGTCTCGCTGGAGTGGCCAGCTTCGGGAAGCGCCTTTCATTTGCTTGTGGATGTTTGCGTCGCAAGTGATGGCGTCGTTGCACTACTGCTTTATTTTAATACCGCGCAGCATATTTTGCTAGTAACTTGGTCGCTCTTTCTGTCGAAATGATCCCACATAGTAGCCTACTTCTTTTCGCTCACTTAATTTTGCTTGCTCAGTGAAATGCAGTATGTCTGTAGGCGTGTGTTGCGTCGACGCGCCCAGTGAGTTAACAAATATAGGCTATATATAGTTTTTTTTTTTTTAACCATGCATCAAAAGAAAAAGAAAAATACAAATAAATAAAAAAACGTTTAACTGATAGTATTAATCGGTCAAAATGTTTACTTTCGGTTAACAGTTAAACGGTCAATATGAGCATCCCTTGATGAGACACACATTACGTAATCAGGGTGAAAGGTCACGTGTGACGCAAGCGGAAGTACAGACCTGGGGCCCTATCCCCCTACCCAGTGCAACTGACTTTGAACAGCGACGCATGTGTCATTCCTATTTCTCACCCGACGCACAGCGGACTTTTCCCTCCACAGACGCACATCGGTAAACTAGGGAATGAACTTGCGCTCCCGGGGGCGGTTCAGCGAAGAGAGGAGGCGTGTTCCGGCGCAAACGTTCCCTGGTGCTATTTTGCAGTTTCAGAAAACAATTCCGCCACTGACCAGGAGAAACCTCGTCTAGAGTCAGCGGCGCGTTGCGCATGTTATTCAGACGCTATTTTAAGGGCGCATGCTTGGCCATAATGTAGCGTGTGCACAACACACACACACTTTGCTTCTCTCATCTACACAGAAGCAGCAGTTCATATTTTTAGAAAACCATACATTATTACAAGGAAAAATATGAACACACGAGGGAAATCATTGTTGTGTCCATGAAGATGTGAAAAAATAGGCATAAATCTAGCTTACACATTTACCCACATTATCATACGCCTGTTTAACCGAAGCTAATCTGTGTGTGTTTCTCCATCCCCAATGTCACTTCTCTGTGTTTTACGGCCCTGACGAGAACGTCGGTCTCCTCGGCTGTGAACCGCTCCTGGCAAATCCGCCGTTATAATAGCAATCCGCCATGGAACAAGCGCGCCTGCTCTTAAAGGGAATGTGAGATGACGCTCTGATTGGTTTATTTCACGTTACGCCCAAACCACACCTATGAGTAATGAAGCTGCTTCAGACCAACACATTTTAGATTTGCGTCGGGCGCAAGAGTCATTTATCCCGCCGGTATAATAGCAACAGCTCCCGAGATCCGCCCACAAAGTTACTTGCTTTTCGCACTTGATACTTGCGTTTCAGATCGTTAAAATAGGGCCCCTAGTGTTTACAAAGTGAACGTGCAAAGACTAAGACAAACGGCATTTACAACAAAAAAAGTAAAACAACGATGATGGACGATTTTGGAGGAGAAAATTAGATGAGTTTTTCGCCCTACCGCAGTACTTACGCCTACGTCACGCTTGACCTTTCAACAAGACCAGCATTTGTGGTTAAAGTATATAAATGTTTATTTTTGTTATAAAATGTCGGCTGGTTTGTCTAGATGAGACTCTTATTCCTCGGCTGGATCGTGTCGAGACTTTGAAGCTGCACTGAAACTCACATCTGGACCTTCGACCCGTTGGACCCCATTGAAGACACTATATGGAGAAACATCCTGGAGTGTTTTCCTCAAAAACCTTCATTTCTTTTCCACTGAAGAAAGACATGAACATCTTGGATGACGAGGGGGAGAGTAAATCATCAGAACATTAAAATTTCTGCTAAAAAGGTATTTGCGATAAATAAAAAGCAAAAATGAAGTGCAACAGTGCACAGAATAAGACATTCATAACGCAGCGTTCAGAAGAGCAGAGCACATTTAAACTCAAGCTCAATACGGATGCAAATGCTGAAATATCTGAAGAATGTCGTCCCTCACCTGCAGCGTCAGCCTGGTGTTTCCCATGCTCAGACTTCTGCTGTTAGAGAGAAGAACATCAGTCGTTACTCACAGGAACTCAGGCCTGAACTGAAGCATTAGTGGGTGACCGATGTCGACGGCCAATGTTAGAGAGCAGGCGGCAGATATATATCACACAACATTTCATTTAAAGATAGTAAAAACACATGCAAAACTTTTTTTGGCAAATCTCTGTACACTCGTCTGGGAATCATATTTCTTCCAAGTAATGAGAACACAGCGCTAGTTTCACATACAGCACAGAGAAATTCATTCTTTTGTTTCACCCGTAAACGGAGAACAAAAAAGAACTTCGCTTGAAGTATATCAGGGCCTTTACAAACACACAAGATCTCACAGCTGGATTCTTTTGCAAGGTTTGAGAAAACAAACATTTATTAGATCATTAAAGATTTATTCAATAATTATGTACAGTAGTCAACATTTGAAGTGGATCAAAAAAATTCAAAGTTGTCCTAAGACAAGATCGGGTACTGTTCAAAATTCATGTATAACTCTGATGAAAGTCACTCAAATGTTGACGACTGTAGAGGAACTAGGGCTGTGAAACGATTAAACGCATCCAAAATAAAAGTTTGTTTACATAATATGTGTGTACGGTGTATTATTATTTTGTTTATATAAACACAACGATTTTTGAAAGAAGTCTCTAATGCTTATCAAGGCTGCGTTTATTTGATCAAAAATACAGAAAAAACTGTAATATTGTGAAATATTATTACAACTTAAAATAATAGTTTTCTATTTGAATATACTTAAAAAAATAATTTATTCCTGTGATGCAAAGCTGAATTGTCAGCATCATTACTCCAGTCTTCAGTGTCACATGTGACATCCAGTCTATCACATGATCCTTTAAAAATCATTCTAATATTCTGATTGATTATGAGTTCTGCTGCCTAATATATCTGATGAATAAAAGGTTAAAAAGAACTGCATTTATTCAAAATAAAAAAAGATTTTATAATAATATAAATCTTCTTTACTATCACTTCTTATCAATTTAACACATCCTTGCTGAATAAAAGTATTGATTTATTTCACAAAAAGAAAGAAAATTACTGACCCCAAATATTGTTGTTACAAAAGATTTATATTTTTTAAAAATTTGCTTCTTTTTTTTAACTTTTATTCATCAAAGTATCCTAAAAAAGTATCACAGGTTATGAAAAAATATTAACCCTAACTGTTTCCAACTTTGATAATGAATCATCATATTAGAATGATTTCTAAAGGATCATGTGATAGACTGGAGTAATGATCCTGAAAATTCAGCTTTGATCACAGAAATAAATGATAATTTAAAGTATAATAAATTGAATTTCTGTATTTTTGATCAAACAAATGCAGGCTTGATGAGCAGAAGAAACTTCTTTCAAAAACATTAAAAATAGTAATGTTTCCAAACTTTTGACCTGTACTGTATATGTGTATATATATATATATATATATATATATATATATATATATATATATATATATATATATATATATATAATATTTATATTTATAAATAATATATTTATATATACACACGCAAATATTTCTTAAATATATACATGCATGTGTGTGTATTTATATAAACAAAATATGAAAATGTGATATTATACACAGTACACACAGATATATTATGTAAATACAGCCTTTTATTTTGGATGCGTGTAATTGTTTCACAGCCCTAGAACACGCGTGTGCTGACGGTACATGAGACGGCCTGGTGTCGGTCGAGCAGAGGGAGGTGGTGTTCAGAAGGCAAGACTCACCGAACTCTCCAGGCTGGAGGAACGAGACGGCGCTTCAGGCTGACGAGTGGATCTCTGATGCTGAGATGAAGAGTCCCCCGCATGCGCTCTGTGTTACAAACACAAGCTCTAACCCTTCAACCATGCAACACCAGAGCACACATACGAGCTTAACCCTCATCCCGCACTTTAGAACACATCTTTCCCTCACAGGATTTTTTTTTTACCTTTAAATTACTAATAAATAATAAATAGTAATTTAAGCACATTCCTCACATTCTTTCAACTTAAATTCAAAATAACTCAAATTTCATGCATAACCCTTTTAATTCAGCTCTAAATATCTTACATTGTGTGTCTTTGACCTGTAAAATACATAATATAAGATGATATTTCATGACTCTAGATGGCCTTATAGCTCTACATGGAGCAAATGAGCTGTTCCGCTGGGTCCTAAAGTCAGTTTCTCTTCAGTGTGCATTCAGATACACATGTAGACATTATGAAATAATTTTTTGGTAAAGTTTTAGCATTTGTAGGGTTTTCTATGTGTACATTCCTCCCATTTACTCATTCCTAAGGGGGTCAAATTGAAGGAGAACAGGTTGAAAAGTAAGGATTTGTTACTTTTTTTTATTTCAACCACAAAACTCTTAAAATCCTTTTTTGTGTGTGTGTGTGTATGTGTGTATGTGTGTTTGTGTGTGTGTGTGTGTGTGTGTGTGTGTGTGTGTGTGTGTGTATTCGTGGCTCAAGTGTGACTAAAGTCCTAGAGTCTTGGACCCCTCAAACACTCAAATGTAAAAACCCCTACAAACCTGGTTTTAGAAGAAATCCTTTTAGTTTCCGTCTTCTTGGTCTTCATTTGGTCTGCTTGAGGAAACACAACAGTAATAATGCAGAGAGGTGTGAGGACTCTTCCTTTTATAAGGACAGCACACATTAATCAACATTTCTGTAAACGTGCCAGTGTTAGCCAGCTGGCTAATGTTCAACTGCAGTCCTTTAGCAAGATGTTTTTGAAACCTCCAAAATAATAAAAAAGTACATTTCGAGGACCTCATAACTCATCGACACGAGTCTTGCGAAGCAACAATGCACGGCAGAACCTCAGTGTGCGGAGTGTGTGTGTTACCGGCAGAACCTCAGTGTGCGGAGTGTGTGTTACCGGCAGAACCTCAGTGTGAGTGTGCGGAGTGTGTGTTATGAGGAGTGTGTGTTACCGGTGTTGTCCTGCAGCTCGCTGTGGAAGCGCTCGCTCTGCTGGAGCAGGTCTTTCAGCCCGTCGGGGTCAGCGCCGCACGCCTCCTGAGCCTCACGGTTGGCCAGCACAGCCTTCTGGTGCTCCCCCAGGTAGAACAGCGCGTCACAGAAGCGGTAATGGCCCTGGAGGAGAGGAACATCACGGATACGGCCTTTATGAGTGAGAGTCGGACCTGAGTCTGGGGTTGGGAGTCGGATACTTGTTATAAAATTTTAATTTCGATTCCTCTGTTAATGTTTCAATATGATTTAGAATATATTGGGCAACTTTTAAAGAGACAGCAGCCTAATATTCCTGCTGCTGTCTCTATAATAACACTAATATTCCTGCTGCTGTCTCTATAATAACACTAGGGCTGCACGATTTGGGGAAAATGTCATATTGCGATAATAGAGGTCAATATTGCGATTGCGATATGCGATATAATAAACAAATGGTTTCATGAGTCGACTTGCTTGGTTCTCAAGGAAAATAAATGCACACACAGATTAGTGATAATCTGCCTAAAGAAAAAAGTTCTTTAGTCAAGAGCAGTGAGTGTTTTTCTCTGTTCCCTTTGTTCTTTGATTAACTTTAGCGACAGATATAATCAGTGGCTACTGTGTACTGTCCCTTTAAGAGCAGCCGCTGCTGTCAGAGACGCGGATCTCACACACGCCTCATTCTCTCACGAGTCACAACTCTTCACGTTCATCATAAGACTGCTCTTATGTTATGAAGATACTCGACAAAAAGACATTTTGGCATAATTGTGTGTGTTATTGTTCGTTCAAGCTGGAAAGAGAGCTGTATTCTGGCATGCTTATGTGTGCGCGCGGACGATATTAGCACGAGTCTTTCTGTGTGTCACAGTCAGGACATTCACAGGCAGCGCGTTCATTTTGGCATACGTGTGTTGTTCGTTCTACCGCGAAACAGAACTTGATACTGGCGCACGTCTATCTGTGGGTCGTGTGTGTGTGTGTGTGTGTGTGTGTCAAGGAGGACATTCACTGACAGCGCGTTCTTTTTTGTCTTATCGCGCATGAATGGTTTAAAAGCATTTGCATGAATAAGAGCGGGATCATGATCACTAGCCAAAGGATGCCAAAAATTATCAGATGCTGCGTTAATTGCGTTAACAGCGCTAATTTGTTTATTTAATATAAAATCTCAGCATTTTGCGTCATATAATCGCGTAGGCTTGACATCGCGGTTGCGATACGATTAATCGTGCAGCACTAAATAACACTAATATTCCTGCTCTATAATAACACTAATATTCCTGCTCTATAATAACACTAATATTCCTGCTCTATAATAACACTAATATTCCTGCTCTATAATAACACTGATATTCCTGCTGTCTCTATAATAACACTAATATTCCTGCTCTATAATAACACTAATATTCCTGCTGTCTCTATAATAACACTAATATTCCTGCTCTATAATAACACTAATATTCCCGCTCTATAATAACACTAATATTCCCGCTCTATAATAACACTAATATTCCTGCTCTATAATAACACTAATATTCCTGCTCTATAATAACACTAATATTCCTGCTCTATAATAACACTAATATTCCTGCTCTATAATAACACTAATATTCCCGCTCTATAATAACACTAATATTCCCGCTCTATAATAACACTAATATTCCTGCTCTATAATAACACTAATATTCCTGCTCTATAATAACACTAATATTCCCGCTCTATAATAACACTAATATTCCTGCTCTATAATAACACTAATATTCCTGCTGTCTCTATAATAACACTAATATTCCTGCTCTATAATAACACTAATATTCCTGCTCTATAATAACACTAATATTCCTGCTGTCTCTATAATAACACTAATATTCCTGCTCTATAATAACACTAATATTCCTGCTCTATAATAACACTAATATTCCTGCTCTATAATAACACTAATCAAATATAAAAAGACAGAAAATCCACTCGTTCTTCACTGAATAACTTTTGTAACTATATTTGTAATGTATATTTTATTTCACAGCAGGGTCAGGGTCACAGCAGGGTCAGTGACAGGGTCAGGGTCAGTGACAGGGTCAGGGTCAGTGACAGGGTCAGTGACAGGGTCAGTGACAGGGTCAGTGACAGGGTCAGTGACAGGGTCAGGGTCAGTGACAGGGTCAGGGTCAGTGACAGGGTCAGTGACAGGGTCAGTGACAGGGACAGGATCAGTGTCCCAGTGTCCCCAATTATTATTATTATAGGATCAGGGACAGGGACAGGGTCAGTGACAGGGTCAGGGTCAGTGACAGGGTCAGTGACAGGGTCAGGGTCAGGGTCAGTGACAGGGTCAGGGTCAGGGTCAGTGACAGGGTCAGGGTCAGGGTCAGTGACAGGGTCGGTGACAGGGTCGGTGACAGGGTCAGGGTCAGTGACAGGGTCAGGGTCAGTGACAGGGTCAGGGTCAGTGACAGGGTCGGTGACAGGGTCAGTGACGGACAGGGTCAGTGACAGGGTCAGGGTCAGTGACAGGGTCAGGGTCAGTGACAGGGTCAGGGTCAGTGACAGGGTCAGGGTCAGGGTCAGTGACAGGGTCAGGGTCAGTGACAGGGTCGGTGACAGGGTCAGTGACGGACAGGGACAGGGTCAGTGACAGGGACAGGGTCAGGGACAGGGTCAGGGTCAGTGACAGGGTCAGGGTCAGGGTCAGTGACAGGGTCAGGGTCAGGGTCAGGGTCAGTGACAGGGTCGGTGACAGGGTCAGTGACGGACAGGGACAGGGTCAGTGACAGGGTCAGGGTCAGTGACAGGGTCAGTGACAGGGTCAGGGTCAGTGACAGGGTCAGGGTCAGTGACAGTGACAGGGTCAGTGACAGTGACAGGGTCAGGGTCAGTGACAGGGTCAGTGACAGGGTCAGGGTCAGTGACAGGGTCAGGGTCAGTGACAGTGACAGGGTCAGGGTCAGTGACAGGGTCGGTGACAGGGTCAGGGTCAGTGACAGGGTCAGGGTCAGTGACAGGGTCGGTGACAGGGTCGGTGACGGACAGGGTCAGTGACAGGGTCAGGGTCAGTGACAGGGTCAGGGTCAGGGTCAGTGACAGGGTCAGGGTCGGTGACAGGGTCAGGGTCGGTGACAGGGTCAGTGACGGACAGGGACAGGGTCAGTGACAGGGACAGTGACAGGGACAGGGTCAGGGTCAGGGTCAGGGTCAGGGTCAGTGACAGGGTCAGGGTCAGTGTCAGTGTCAGTGTCAGGGTCAGGGTCAGTGACAGTAACTCTGATAGATTCTAGACACTCTCTGTAAAGCTGCTTTGAAATGATGTGTTGTGAAAAGCGCTGTACAAATAAACGTGTATTGAACTAAGTAAGACTGATGATGATGATGATGATGATGACTCAGCGGTTACCTTGGCCCAGTCTGGCTGCAATATAATGGCCCTCTTTCCATCGCCGAGTGCTTTCCTGAAAACAACTCCCACAGTCAGCATCACACACGCGTTCCTCAGTAATGTGCATCAGAATAACAGAAATGACACTCACAGATATTTCTCAGAGCGAATCAAACACAGCGCTCTGTTCCCGTACAGGATGTGGTTATTAGGGCTGAAACAGAACGAGAGATAACACTCGATTACAACAGGAGACAGAACAGGACTGGGAAGTAAAACGGTGACGATGTTCCGGCACTTACTGGTATTTGATGGCTTTAGTGTACCACTTCAGAGCCATGTCATACTTCTTTTTCTGGAACTGCTCATTTCCCTTGTTTTTCATATCGTCGCTTTTCTGGGATACAGTAAAAAAAGAAAACAATGTCTTATTTCTGCTAATACAGCAGATCTCCAACAATAATCATCAGTCGGTGACATAAGCACACGTGATCTTCAAGGGTCTCACCGATAAACTCCAAGTGTCCGGCTCTGACTTGAGCTCGGCGATGGCTTTCTTCTTACTGCACGACACCACCTGAAGATAACGCGCATCTGTGGGACAGACGGTTATTACACACGTGTTCTTCAGCTCTGGACACAGACACAGATCACATGACTATCCTCATCTCCATTCAGGATTCATGTGGACATATATCTGTACACATCTCAGAACTAAAGCTGTAAAATCTACAAGAATCCCGTCAGTCGCTGCATTACTGTAATATTACAGGTTACAATTAACAACTGATTTATATGCAAACATTTAAATTACACGATGCTTTATGATAATAACATTACAATCATATTTTTTGAATGGCATAATTTTGTTTCTACTCCAATTTGTTATTGAAATTGTCAAACATTTTTTCATTACAGATTTATTCAAACAACATTAAAAGTACAGTAAAAGTATAATGAATATGTGCTATGGTGAGTATATGCATCTAAATGCTCATATCTAGAGTTATTTCTCTGAGGTAAATGTGGCGTCACATGACACACGGGTAAAGCAAAACAACTCTTCTGACTGAATGTTTCCTCGGGCAAACCTCATTCCACAGCCCATCACACCCAGTTTAGCAGCAGCTCTTCTTGTAGGAGTTTAGCGAGTGCATGCTTGACCTTCACTAATGAAACACTCAAACATTTGCATTTAAAGAAAGGCCATTTTGAGCTGCGTTTCTATCATTTACACACTTTCAATGTTTTGAATCTAATGCTTTTGCAAGACTAGACTCTGATGTAGTCATACACACAATTAACCATTTGCATAACTTTAACACAAGTTCTTATTTCTCAAATAATAAAAGCCAACAGAGCTTTTGCCGAAAAGTGAGCTAATATCACAAACTATACATAATACAATATCTGTTTTTGACCTAGCCATTATAAATAAATAATATAAATGTTATTTATTTGTATTTTATCTATGTTGATTATCTGAAACGTCCGATAGGATCATTACATCGGGAGACATGTGGAGCGGGTCAGACATGATTTTGACCACTTCATTAAGTTTTGTTTTGTAGAAAGTCATTCTTTAAAGTGAATTTCGTTTTGTATAAATTGTATCTTAATTTTAATCGGTTTCATAAACCAATTGCCTAGATTTAATAAATGAGAAGCAAATATAGCAGACAATATAATCAGGACACGGAGGCGCCGGCGCGATATTGCACTGTACGTGAACTGGAGCTCGTCTCATAAACGAACCGAAACTCAGTGTATGGGCTACTTCACAGGCATGACATCATATATATATATATATATATCTCATATGTGCATTTCTCTATAGGCGCGTTCACTACATTTGGACATTTTTGTGTAGGCCTAATTATATTTATTAAACGTGTAGAATACTTTCCAAACCATTACATATAGTATTATAAATGTTGTGCTCAGACGTTCATGATATAAAAAAATAAACATATTAGAATAACTTTTAAAATGGAGTGAACACGGGGCAGTTTTCCCGTGAGTGGGAATGGAGACCCGGAGTGGATGAGGAGCGGAGTGATGACAGACGAGAGCGTGATCACACACACCCCCTAGCAGGGTGAACACACCTTCCTAACTTAAGACCCATTCAAACTGAAATTAAGACATTACACCGTTTGAGAAATGTAAGCATATTTACAGCCTTATAATTATGAAAAGTGAATTTAAGACATAAGGACAGACGGGAACTCTGCAATTAGCAGAAATCTGTCGTAGCGACGGAGAACTTGAATCCCTGGTGACATCATTCTCCAGCTGTGTTATTGACTGATTGGTTGAATCTCTGATTGATGGATTACATGAGACACGATTGATTTCAGGAAGTTGTTCTGAATCTTTCAACTTTCCTTCTGATGTTCGCTGATGTTTATTTGCTGCTGTAACTAGTAGTAAAGAGGAAGAGATGATCGCTCCATCTGTCACACACATTAAACACACATTTACTGACTGAATTTACTGATGAAACTGACAGGACTTGAAAGATGAGACTTTGTTTCATATCAGAAGTATCAAAGATTATTACTGGATGGCAGGAGCTACAGGGAATGTTTAGTGAAGTTTAAACGCATCAGCATCTAAAATATCAACCTTGGGATTAAAGAATCAATATCGGTTCATCAAAATGAGATCGATTAATATCGATAAATTAGTGTGTTCAACCCAGCCCTACTCTCTCGCACTGTGAGGTCGTTGATGGACATGAAACTCACACTCGTTGAAGACGAAGCGTAGCGTGCGGTAGCGGATCTCCACTGAGCCGAGATCCAGCAGCTTCTGACGCACACCAGGAGCTCCAGAGTCCAGCAGCCACGCGATCGCCTCAGACAGACAATCCTCCTGCTGCACACACACACACACAGAGATTACACAGACAATCCTCCTGCTACACACACACAGGGCTCCCACACCTCGGTTAACTTCAAATTCAAGGACTTAATGTGGCGACACATTTCAAGTGAGAGCAAGGTTACATTGTGTTAACAACACAAAGTACCTCACATGGGAAACACTGAACGTAACGTGTAAATGTGCGTAACTAACGTAAATCAGGCAAGCTAGTGCGCATGGGCCACGAAGTGTTGGTGAAATAACACATTAGCGGACCGGAGGGAATATGGAATTTTTTCCAGAAAACTTCTCGCACAAAATAAGTTCAAGGACGTGTATCTGTGGGCGTTTCATTTCAAGAACTTTCCGGGGCCTTGAATTATCTTTTTCAGATTCACAGACTTCCAAGTATTTCCAGGACCCGTGGGAGCCCTGAGTCCAGGTGTGCTGAAGGGACACTCCTCACGCCGTCCCCGATGTCCTGTACATGACCCTCTCTCTCTGCACAGAAACAGTGAAACTCGACACACTGACAGATAAAGCAGCGCAATGAAGCTCCTCACATCAACCAAACTCTGTTGCTGTGCAAATGAACGGCCGGAACACATTAAAAGTTTCTGTTTTCTGTTAAAACGGTGTCATGTTAGCGGCCGCTAATGATCTTTACAACGGAAGTGAATCAATCAAAACAATAACTTTATTCTAGATCTGCTGTAAAGCCTAAACAATCTCTGTTACTGTAATCTCCTGTTATCACTGTAAAGCTGCTGTGAAACTCTATATTGTTAAAGCGCTGTATAAATGAAGGAGACTTGACGGTCACTAGGCCTGTCGCGATTGTTAAATAACCGTCTGACCGCGATTATTCGATCTAACCGCGGTCGTTTCAGGCATTTTTCAGACAATAATCCATCTCTGCGAGTAGGGGTGTAAATCGGAGCCTACATGACGATTCGATACGATACCGATTTCTTAAGCCAACGATTCGATTATTTTCGATACTTCAGAATTCCCCGCGATACGATTCGATTCGATTCGATACGATTCAATACTAGATTTTTACATGATATCTAAGTTTCATATAAATCAACAAAAATAATAAATAATTTGCCTTTTATTGAGAATGCAGAATACAATTGCATGTCGCAAAGAAATTGTTTTTCCACCTCCATGAATGAGACAAGTGTTGTTCATTATGTCGCCTTGTTCAGGTAAATTGTAGTTTTCCTTGCTTTACCCCGGTCTTAAAGTAAAAAAGATGACTGGAAAATAGTACAATTAAATTAAATACATTTATGGTGAGATTACTACAATTTATTTAATTAAACGCATTTATGGTGAAATTACTACATTTTCATGTCAATCTGTGTTCATTTTGACCACGAAACATGCGCTGTCACTTTAATTCAGCGCGTGCAGCACAGCACAAATAGACTCGGTGCGGAAACGATCTCTGCACTTCTGTATAGCCAAATGCACCGCAACTGGAACGGATAAACGGACCGCAACCGCGTGCAGTGTGAAAACTCTAACCTGTTAACATGGGTATGGAAAAAAATACGCACTACAAACGGAGTATGTGTGAAACGGGCGCAATCAGACAAACGGCAACTCTTACCACAGCTCCGTCTGTTTTCCTGAAGCCAAAATACATCCACACCCATGACTTGACGCCGACTGGAGTGTGTAACATTTCACTGTCATTGCCAGCTCGCTCTGACGGTTCCATCGCTCTTGAAAGTCAGACTCAACAATATGTGTGTGAACATAGATAGACTGTGAAACGTAAGTAACGCGTGTGAAGTAGAAGACAATAATGAGGTTAGCGCGTTTATATACTGTCTATGGGTTAGCGCCACCCGCAGCTTAGTAGATTGTACGCATATGTCGGAGCAGATGCTGAAAATAGACAGGCGGCAAAATTAACACATTAATCGATACTCTTGCGGACGCATCGATGCATCGAATCGTCGGCTGTATAATCGATGCATCGATACGAATCGATTAATATTTACACCCCTATCTGCGAGCGCATCTAATGCAGGGGTGCAAACACATGTATGGTCAAAAAAGAGAGAGGTAATCGAAGCCCTCGTCCCGCGGCAAATATCCAGATACTACATTGCCACCATCCCCAACCCACCCCTATAGGCACATAGAGTCAAATGAAATTTAGAAAAACTATCTTGCACTTCTTCTTGCTTTACTGCTACTTCCTGAAAACAATTTCACCTGATGATTTCAATAGCTCTTTTTGTAAAGAATGAATAATTCTAGGATGATTGGGGTAATTGTGTAGGGTAGGCCTAGTGCATCTGCATAGAAACTAATAAACAAAATACAAATATAAATACAATAAAACACAAATACACGAGAAATAAAGCAGTGCTTTATGTTTTTCAGGTAAATTAACTGTATTAAGTATTAATACAGTTAATTTACCTGAAAAACAAAGTATAAGTAAAGAATAAGTAAAGAATTTATGTATTATACATAAAGAATAAGTATTAATACAGTTTATCTTTTGACAAAACGTGATTTTTCTCTTTCTCTTTTGTTGTTTGATTAACTTTGGTGACACAAACAGCTGCAGGTATATTGGGTGCTGTCCCTTTAAGACGAATGCATGTATCTAATACCGGTAATGACACGCATCCGTTTTATTTTGACTGCGTTTACGGGGAAACTCGTTGAGACGGACACTGGCTTATTTTTTCGTGCACATGTCTGTTCAAACACAAATAGATAGGAAAGAAAAGGGAATTCGGTGTTCACGAACTTCACGTACTGTCTGCGACTGCGTGGCTCTGTGCGCCGACAGACCATCTACATTTGGATGTTAAACATAATATATATATAGCCTGATACAGCAAAGACAACGTCGGCAGTATTGACGGCAAAATAGGCTACAGAATATTTCGTTCTGTAGCTAGGCCTATTGACAGGGGCAATATTTGAAAATCGATAATTAGGCCTATTTTTTAAATTACAATTATATATGCATTTGTCAAAACCGAGAGACTTTCAAGCATCAAAATGTAATTTATTAATATGTATTTGCGCCTTCTATTTTGTCTGAAAACTTCCAACACTCTTGCGTGTCGCGTGAAAAATAGGCGTCGGTTGCGGTTCTATTTCTAGCACGCGGTTTCGGCGCGGCTCGAGAAGTGTGTGTGTCACGCAGGCATTGTGCTCTAACACAAGCTCTAACCAGTTAACATGAGAGCCGACATAAAAACGGACACTCCACGCCACGCAGAGAGAAATGTGATGCAGCGGCAGATCCAGAGTGAGACAGAAACACTAGTGGTTCACGCTTTGCGCACATACTGCTGGTTTGGCGCGCAGTGTTCTGATTCGCTTATTTACTATTTACTTGTTGGTGGACGCAATCCAGAATTACTGTTGGTTAAATTATAATCAGACCCTCTCAACCCCCCCCCCCTTAAAAAAAAACCTCTTCGGATCTGCTATACTATATACTTCCCATGTGAGCTTCACTGGAGCTGCATGATTCCGGATGAGTGGAAAAGCACTTTTTTGGGGGTTAAAAAAAAGATCAGTTTTGTGAATAGACAACTAGCTAAACAAAGTAATGTAATTTACTAGAGGTTCTGACAAAATGTTAATAACTGCAGTCAATTCATTGACTCACTCATAAAGACTTCACTTGTTTGATTAACAGTGTCCGCCGCATCATTAATCCTCTCCCGTGGCCTCGTGGGATTGTAGTGTCCATCGTATGCGCACTTCAGAATCTCACCGGCACTAGTAGGTCATCCGGGGACTTTTTGACTATTTTTTTTAATACTACGTATTCAGACATACTATGTTGGCGAACGATTCAATGACTCACTCATAAAGATTACTTGTGTCATTGTAGGATGCATCAGTTTTTGAACAAATCTCTTAAACGAATGATTCAATGACAAATACATGTTTTTAACAGTCACTTGTCGCCACCTACTGGTGTAACGATGTAATTAATAGTCTTTATTTAAAGCAGAGTTACTTTCAGAAGGCGATTTGTTCCATTCTGATCGCAACCGGAGACATCAGTGTTTATATGGGAACTATAAACTTTTATCCAGTACTTCTGTGCTAATCTGAAGTGCTGTAAAACAGAAACAATGATACGGTGTGGCTGTTTCATATCTATACATGACAACGGCTCTCTCTGGATCAGAACGCAGATCTGAATGTTCTCTGTGATCGTACTCGTCTAAAGGTTTAAAGGTTACATTATGCCCCTTTTCACCAGATGTAATACAAATCTCTGGTGTCCCCAGAATGTGTGTGTGAAATTTCAGCTCAAAATACCAGATCATTTATTATTGCTCGTCAAATTTGCCCCATTTTGGGTGTGAGCAAAAACATGCCGTTTGAACATGTCTCTTTAAATGCAAATGAGCTTTAGCTCCGCCTCCGTTCAGAAGAGGGCGGAGTCTTTACACGAGCTTCAGAAACTCCGGCAATAACAAAACAGGCCAATCTCACTCATCCAGAATCCCAGATCACCAGTAGCGAGTGCAGCCTTACGGAGAGACTCAGGAAGAGTTTCTGAATGTTAGTGGAGA
Organism: Rutilus rutilus; assembly: GCF_951802725.1. Taxonomy (NCBI): domain Eukaryota; kingdom Metazoa; phylum Chordata; class Actinopteri; order Cypriniformes; family Leuciscidae; genus Rutilus; species Rutilus rutilus. Next base: position 394,238 of record NC_140229.1, read on the forward strand.
CGTGTGTAGTTGTTGTCAGAGGTGGGTAGTAACGAAGTACATTTACTTCGTTACATTTACTTGAGTACTTTTTTGGAACAATTGTACTTTTAAGAGTAGATTTGAATGTGGGTACTTTTACTTTAACTCGAGTACATTTCTAATGAAAAAGCTGTACTTTTACTTCGTTACGTTGGGCGACGTTCCTCTCGTTACTTTATTTTAATGCAATATGTGTTGTTAAATGCGTAGTTTATTCCAAGCGCGCTGTATCTTTTTTCTGCGATGCTCAATTCACAAATGAATCACTCTGTTGAGTCGATTCTGTTCAAAGACTGCATCAAACAAGTTGGCAGATCTGTCTAAATCGGTTCGCGAATCAGTTTGAATGATCTGTTCAGTTCCTGCACGAGCTGAATCGTCTGAAGCGATTTCAATCCACACTCGATTCGGAGTCGTAACAGGAAGATTTAAGAACATCAGGAGCGTTAGATGTATGGAGGGATTATTGGGTCAGAATGAATAATCCCTCCATATTGATGAGGTGGCAGTGGACCTACAGTACAGTCAAGTGAGAGCAAATCTTCAAATGCATCATATTTTTGCCAGCGATGAAGATCTTTATTAGTTGAAGATCTTCGTAAGCTGTCTGTGAATGAATGATTCCACAGGACGATATATTCAATTTCATTTCACTCAGGTAATACATTTTACAACCAGACAGATTATTATGCCATGATAGCACTACTAGAAAGTATGACATTACCCGTTTTTTGGACATATACATTAATTTATACATTAAATAAAGCTACCATTGTTCACAGTTTATGAACACCCGCCATCCCGCGGTAGTGTGTGTGTGTATTGTTGCGCAGTGGCGTGCGAACTCGACTTGAAAACGAATGCCTTTGCCTGCCGTAGACACAGTTAACCAGTTTAAACATGCTTGCAGAAATATACATTTGATTATATTTTGGAGAACAGACAGAAGGAGATTCGTCGATGTACTTTTATTTGTTTTGTTTTTGTGTTCAGATGTTCAGTAGCAGTCATGAGCGCGAGCACTGAAGAGTTTTAACTCTTTCTTCTCTGTGTCAATTACATGCCTTTGAATGCAACACTCTGCAGATTCACTTTATTTCCACATTGTCTAATAATCCAAATGTAGTTGTAGAAGTTACTATTATACAAACCAAAGGACAGGCAATGATTTTCGGGCTATACAGATGGCAGAAATAATGCTCTCTTCTGTTTGTGTTGCAAAGATAGCCTATCTTAATGATAATAATAGTCATTTAAATAAAATAAAAATCTAAATATCATTTTATATATACGACGACTTCAGATGCAAAAGCCTCTGAGCACCATCTGAAATTTTCTTTTAAAACAAGCATTTTTATCAAGCTTGTATGTTTATGTTCAGTTATTTCAAAATGGCAATGAAAAGTACCTATTAATTGTCATTAAAGTGAAATTACTGAACTTAAATATACGCTTGATAAAAATGCTTGTTTTAAAAGAAAATTTCAGATGGCGCTCAGAGGCTTTTGCATCACGAGGTCTTCATATATATATATATATAGGCCTATATGATCCGAAGTAACTAGTAACTCGCTACTTGAGTAGTTTTTTCATTGGATACTTTTTTACTCTTACTCAAGTAACTATTAAGATTATTACTTTTACTTTGAGTAAATATTTCTATAAGTACTTGTACTTTTACTTGAGTACAGGTTTTGGATACTCTACCCACCTCTGGTTGTTGTGGAGTTACACTGATCATCTCATCATCATGTTGAACTTCTCCACAAGTGTCCACAGTTCCTGAGGTGTTTATAAGACAGCGGTGACATGTTCTGGTCAATAGTGTTCAGTGCTCGTCTGTGCTCAACCACAGAACAGTTTCAGGCTCTGCTGGATCTTTATCATTGCGTTAGAACTGGTCTCTGTCGGCGCGTGTGGAACCAAATGTCGGCTGGTGTGTGTAAACGTGCAGATTAAGGGCCGGTAATATTATAATAAGATCCTCTTCATACGTCAGAAGGAGAGCGACATCTGATCGGAATATTTTTTTTACATGCTTGCAGAGAAAGACTCACCAGAACCAGTAGCGGTTTTTGGCATGCCAATTTTGGTATGATTACGGTATCCATGTTATGAATGAAGGGGCAATATTAATTGTTGGGTATAACTCTTATTTGTTAGCCTTTTTGCTATGATTCTTGCTATGCTTAACAATAATTCGGTTTTAACTCAAACACGAGATCTAATTAACCATAATATTGTTCTTTGCAACAAAACTGTTACAAGTTCAGTTATTACACTGCAAAAAAGCGGGGGCGCTCGAAGGGGGTCTCACCCAGGGTGTAATTCAATGTAGAACCGCCACTGACCAGAACACAGTTACTGGGTTTCACTTTTCACGTTTTCTGTGTTGGTAGAAGCACCGATTACAGCACTTACACACGATACGTCCCCTTTAATAGACAGAGCAGAATCACTGTCACTCAAGAGTAAGATTGCGTGTGTGTGTGTGTGTGTGAATCAAGATCAGTGCCATTATATGGACTCGCAGTGATGGATTATTGTCCTAAAACCCTTCCTGTGTGTTTCTCTGAAGAAAGTAAGTCATATACATCTGGGATAGCATGAGAGAATGATGAGAGAATGTTGATTCCCGGGTGGAGAATCTCTTTAAAGGGTTAGTTCACCCAAAAATGAAAATTCTGTCAGTAATTACTCCAAACCCGTTCGTCTTCGGAACACAAATTAAGATATTTCTGATGAAATCCGATGGCTCGGGGGGGCTCCATTGACAGCTATTTAACTAACACTTTGAAGGCCCAGAAAGGTAGGAAAGACATTGTTAAAATAGTCCATGTGACTACAGTGGTTCAACCTAAATTTTATGAAGCAACGAGAACATTTTTTGTGCGCCAAACATAAACTGAAGCCCCCACTGAGCCACCGGGTCTCATCAACAACATCTCGTGTCCCGAAGATGAACGAAGGTCTTACAGGTTTGGAACGACATGAGGGAGAGTAATTACTGGCAGAAGAAAGGCTTACGGCAGCGTACCAAGGAGAAGAGTCTGCTCAGCGACACCACGGCTCGGGCTTTCCTCTCCATGTCCCTGTTAGACAGCTGAGCAAAACAAGACATGTGATCAGAACCGAAGACTCAGTGAAGGACGAGCGTGAGCTTCGTCAGGACGGATACATACGCCTCGCTCCATCGCCTCCAGGATACTCTCCAAGATCTCGATCTTCTCCAGCCTCTTCAGACTCAGATCATTCGACACACTGAAGGATAAAACAGCGCAATGAAGCTTCTCGAATCCTCACGGTCAACCAAACACTGTTGCTGTGTAGATGAACGGCCGGAACACATTAAAAGTTTTCTGTTCTCTGTGAGAGCGGTGTGTGTTAGCGGCCCCTAAGTTAATAACTAATGATCTTTACAACGGAAGTGAATCAATCAAAACTAACTTTATCTGGACAATAACTTTATTCTAGATCTGCTGTAAAGCCTAAACAATCTCTGTTACTGTAATCTCCTGTTATCACTGTAAAGCTGCTGTGAAACTCTATATTGTTAAAGCGCTGTATAAATGAAGGTGATTATTATTGATTTGTCTGAAGCGACTCACTTGGAGTCCAGAAAGCCCATCTCGACGGCCCAGAAGGTGGTGGGGTGGTTCTCCTGCTGTCGGAGGAGAATATGCCACCAGAACACGGACACGTGCATCAGGTGACCCACGAACTTCTTCATTTCCGGCTTTATCTTCATCCACCGCTCATATATGACGTCTAGAACACAGCAACACTGAAACATCTGCCAAACTGCTCATTAATCACACACACCGTCACACACACACGCACACACACTCACCGGGCGGCTCCATGTGAATGAACGGGAACTGGTTCTGATAGATCTGAGGGAAAACAGAGTGAATCATGGGTGTGTTCAGTACAGTGAGTCACTGAATCACTTGATCTGAATCATGACTCTATTGTCTTTAAAGCAGAATTTGAACTTCTCATAGTTTGCATCACTAATTCAGTTTAATAAATAAAGCTGACTTGACGTCTGAATTCTACTCACGATCTTGGTTTTGTGTCGCTTAACATCTAGGCCTACTCCCTCCTCATCCAGATCCGAGTCCTCTATGTCTGACATTCTGATTCAAAAACAAAACATGAAAATCATCTTCATTACAGATTATCCATATCGAGTATTGCATTTAATCGTATTATTCGCACTGGTTACTATCCCTTATCGTGTGCATTTAATGTTTCTTATGCCCCCGTCTTTCTCGAGAGGATAAAATAATGTAATTGTGGTAAAGTTCAGATGACAAAGATCGTGCACGTTGAATTCGGGATGTTTCCCACACTGCACCTCACCTGATCCACACCTGCGCACTAACGACAGGTCAAACACACCTCAGACAGTCAAGAAACACCTCAAAAAATCAAAAACACCTCAAAGAGTCAAAAACACCTCAATGCTACACAGATATCTGCTGTCTATGCCGTGATGGTTGGTCTCTAACACGCTGATTGCGAGTGATGAACATCTGAGGGAGTTTTACCTCATCTCGCGAAACGCGCCAAAACTCGACGTGTCCTCAGCATAAGCTCACAGAATTTAATAACCCATAAATCCTACATGTTACCTGCACGAGTATCAATATGTTTAATGATTTATGTGATTCTGAAGCAGAGGAACTTTATCAGGAAGTTGAACGCGACGTGTCTTCGCCGCGGCACTTTATAGGCGTTTATCTGAATCCACAGCGAAAACGTCAGTTTTCTGAGGTCAGTGCATCATCAGAAATATGATGATGTATAGTAATGTTTATGACTAACCTCTGTAAGTAAGAGAGGAGCTGAAGAGCTGCTGATGTTTCCTGATGTCTGAGTCTCTGCTTGTGATGATATCACGCGTGAACAGAAGAAGCGAACCTGAGCGAATACCGGACAGCGCCTCTAGTGTTCGCCTGAGGAATCACGCGGGGGGGGGGGGGGGGGGTGCGCGTGAGCGCGCGTGTGTGTGTGTGTGTGTGTGAGTGAGAGAGAGAGAGAGAGAGAGAGAGAGAGAGCAGAGATGGGCATAAATATATGGTAATGTATTTAAAATACTGTGTGAAAAAAATTATTTAAATATAAAGATGCAGTATTTTGTATTTTGAAAATACACAAAATACATGTGAAATTGGCCGTCCAGTGCAGGTATAGGTCACAGTGAATGAAGAAACTACATCGGCCTACTGACCGTTTACATTCCTAACCTCATCTCTGCCCTCTCTGTCTTTCTTTCTTTCTTTCTTTCTTTGGAAAGAGGAAAACAGGGACGTCAGACTTAACAAGCGGACTGAAACACAAATGTTTTAAAGTTAAGTGAAGATGAACATTTTTTATTTAAAAAATTACATTGATTTATTACATGGAACATGTGTTTCCATACATTTTGTTGAGATGTCTTTTCTTGTGTAGCCTATATACATGGTTGATTAATCATGTTGCGTATGTAGGCTATTATACAATTTTTTTGTGTATTCATTGATATTAATCTATTACTAGCTTTTTTTCCTCAAGTGTATGGAAGTGCAATATGTAATAAACTAAAATATGTAATAAACAATTCAAGTTCCTCAGGAAACCTGTGTGGTTCCTCAGAGAACCGTCCCTTTTTAAAGGCTATCTAGAGACGGTTCCGCCGGTGGGGCAAAGTGAAGAACCCCAAACGGTTCCTCCAGGCACCTTTTATTTTTACAGTGTGGCACTCAGCGATCAGACAGCATTACCCCACAGTGATCAGAAAGGGCATCAGTAATGGATGGAAACTGCAGATTAAGGAAGGGGAGGATTCAGATTCAGATGTCACGATAACAGCTAACCTATATAAACACGGGACTGTAATGATTCAGGGGAAGCTGAAACAATGTGAAAACTAATACAGCTAACACACAGAAGAGTGCAGAAGACGCTAATACAGCTAACACACAGAAGCGTGCAGAAGACGCTAATACAGCTAACACACAGAAGAGTGCAGAAGACGCTAATACAGCTAACACACAGAAGAGTGCAGAAGACGCTAATACAGCTAACACACAGAAGAGTGCAGAAGACGCTAATACAGCTAACACACAGAAGAGTGCAGAAGACGCTAATACAGCTAACACACAGAAGCGTGCAGAAGACGCTAATACAGCTAACACACAGAAGAGTGCAGAAGACGCTAATACAGCTAACACACAGAAGAGTGCAGAAGACGCTAATACAGCTAACACACAGAAGCGTGCAGAAGACACTAATACAGCTAACACACAGAAGCGTGCAGAAGACACCTCGACCTCCAGCCGTCAGTCCAGGGACGACCGTGAGGAGATCTCCCTTCTACACAGCACCATCAGCGACATGAAGGAGGAGTTCAGGGAGATGCTGAGAGAGGAGACAGAAGAGATCGAGGAGACTGATCCAACAGAGGAAGAAGCGGATTACAGAAAAGAAACAGATATCCTTAAGAAAGAAACTCAAGGAACTCAAATCCAGGGAGAGGACTGAGTACAGCAATCAGCTGTGTGTACTGAGGGAAGAGCTGAGAGAGCTGAGAGAGGACAGAGAGTCCCACAGCCGACACTGACACCCCTGTTCCACCTAAAAAGAGCTGGTTTGGAACTTGTGCTGGCTCAAAGTTAGTTCAACCTTCTCAGAACCTGTTTGTTTTTCCATTGACTAGAGAGTCCAGCGAACGACGTCGTTACGCCACTGTGTGCGTTGCCATACGTCTTAGCTTTCGCCAACTTCAAGCATAACAATTACAATGGCGGACCACATCGTCTTTCTGCAAATGGTTCTCCTGGCTTTGCGATCCTAAGAAGACGTTTAGAACGCATTTGTGCTGCTCGTCTGGATTACTATAGACGGAGGTTACGTTCGAGAAGACCCCCCCTCCCCTCAGCCCCCCGCCCCCAGACACACAGAAGGCCCTGGAGCTCTTGTGTGAAGAGCAGTTGGGTTCCCCCAGCCACACCGGCACCAACGCCCTCAGAGCTCAGCGAGAGAGAGTAGCTACAGCTCTCATTAATGTGACAGAGAAGGCAACCTCCAACTTCCCCAACTCCAGAATCATCCTCTCCACCTCTGATCTAAAGTGGTCACCTCTGTGCCCTAAAGCCCAGCGTACCCCTGGCTCAGCACCCCACACTCAGCAGCCTTTATGACCATGTCCATCTCCACAGAAGGGCAGAACCCTGAAGGACATCATCGCACTCAAGCGCAGCTCCAGCGCACCACAGCGACCTCATGGACGCCCCATAGAGCCACTACAGGGACACCCCTCAAACACCAGCACTGCACCTCTGACCGGAGGAGCCCCACTGACAGGCTCCGTGTTCCCCCTGGGAGACATCACACAAGCCGGCCTCCTCATCCACACGAGCCTCAGCCGGAGCAGCAGCCGGAGCCTCAGCCGGAGCAGCAGCCGGAGCCTCAGCCGGAGCCTCAGCCGGAGCCTCAGCCGGAGCAGCAGCCGGAGCAGCAGCCGGAGCCTCAGCCGGAGCAGCAGCCGGAGCAGCAGCCGGAGCCTCAGCCGGAGCCTCAGCCGGAGCAGCAGCCGGAGCAGCAGCCGGAGCAGCAGCCGGAGCAGCAGCCGGAGCCTCAGCCGGAGCCTCAGCCGGAGCAGCAGCCGGAGCCTCAGCCAGAGCAGCAGCCGGAGCCTCAGCCGGAGCCTCAGCCGGAGCCTCAGCCGGAGCAGCAGCCGGAGCAGCAGCCGGAGCAGCAGCCGGAGCCTCAGCCAGAGCCTCAGCCGGAGCAGCAGCCGGAGCCTCAGCCGGAGCAGCAGCCGGAGCAGCAGCCGGAGCCTCAGCCGGAGCCTCAGCCGGAGGAGCAGCAGCCGGAGCAGCAGCCGGAGCCTCAGCCGGAGCAGCAGCCGGAGCAGCAGCCGGAGCAGCAGCCGGAGCCTCAGCCGGAGCTTCAGCCGGAGCAGCAGCCGGAGCCTCAGCCGGAGGAGCAGCAGCCGGAGCAGCAGCCGGAGCCTCAGCCGGAGCTTCAGCCGGAGCAGCAGCCGGAGCAGCAGCCGGAGCCTCAGCCGGAGCCTCAGCCGGAGCAGCAGCCGGAGCAGCAGCCGGAGCCTCAGCCGGAGCAGCAGCCGGAGCAGCAGCCGGAGCAGCCCACACACAAAAGAAAAAGAAAAAAGAAAGAGAGATACAAAAGAAAATGTCTGTATGCGTGTGTATGTGTGTGGTGTGAGTGTGTTTTATTTCTATTTATTTTAAAACAGATTCTTAGAAACCTATTATTTATTATGGAAGCTTGTTTCCGCCACAGAATAAAACATTTTAAAAGATAATTGCGACTTTTTATCTCACAATTCTGACTTTATAATACGCAATTGGTAGATATAAAGTCAGAATTGCATGATATAAAGTCGCAATTGCGTGTTATAAAGTCATAATTGTGAGATATAAACTATTCTGAGGTTTAAAAAAAAAAAAGGTTTTCTTCTTAGAATTGGACTTTATATCTCACAATTCTGAGAAAATATGTCAGATATAAACTCGCAATTATGTGTTATAAAATCAGAATTGCGTGATATAAAGTCGCAAGTATCTTTTAAAATGTTTTATTCTGTGGCGGAAACAAGCTTCCACAATTTATTCTTCTTGAAAAAAAAAAAAAAAAAGTATGGACGTGTATGCATGTGTGTGTGTGTGTGTGTGTGTGTGTGTGTGTGTGTGTGTGTGAAACTCCAGTCCGCACGGGGGCAGCACTGCACAGCGCTCCTCAGAGACTAACCCGCATCAGAGAGAGAGAGAAGCGACATTTTTGTATTATTTATAATCTGATTATTACAACACTGTCGGATCGATGGAAGCTCTTGCCGTTATCGAAGCAGAAGGATCTGTTAATGTGTAGATGATGGTGGAAAACTCTCCTTCTCCTCTCCCTGAGAGAGCGATCTACGGGTTCGTGCTGTTCCTGGGGTCTCACTGCGGGTTCTGTACGTCTCTCCTACATCTATACCGATCACACTATAAACATGTTTACATGTGTGTCCGACGGCTCGCTTTTCTCCAATAAATGTTTGATATGTATTTATTAACATCTTACATTATTACTTGTCAAGAGCCACTTGACTTTTGTTCTTTATTTTTGGCTCATTAGTTTCACGCTCATTTGTAAGTCGCTTTGAATAAAATCATCTGCTAAATTAATAAATATAAGTTTAAAACATTTCAAATTAAGAAAGTGTTTAAACCAGTGAGAAATTATTATAAAATTACTTTTCTACGATTTTGTCATACTTACCTGTAGTCAGACTATAATAATTAGATTGAGTATAACACACTGTAACACCAATGACATTCAATACACTTTATGATCCAAACATCTTATAATAACTGAGAAAGCCACTTCTTACTCTCAACTTTGATCGCGGAAGTACTTTTCCAAACTTTTTTAATAAGGGGTTTACATTAAAAACACTAATTCACAGTATAAGCATGATCAATTTCTTGACTATTTTAAGTATTTTTCATGATTAATAAAATTAAATGACAGGTTTGTCAAGTCGCCTTTATTTCTATAGCACTTTATATATGATACAGATTATGTATTATATACATTATATTAGATACAGATTGTTTTAAAGCAGTTTTACAGTGATAACAGGAAAATGATGATTCAGCTCTGCTGTAAAGCAGCTCTAAAAAGACGGTAGTAAACAGGCATTATTCAGTGTGTTGATCAGGTGTTGTTGTGTGTTTGCTCCTGTTAGTGCTGTATGTGGTGTGGGCTTCTGTTCCTGACGACTGGCTTCATTCTGCCGGATTGACTTACTGGCCTCAGAAGTGAGTGAAACTCTTGAGTTGTGTTGAGATCTCAGCGTAGACGAGACTAATGCCCTGTTCACAGATACTGGGCTCTGGCGGCTCCCATTTACATGCTGGTCACTCTAACCACCTGCTTCGTGCTGCTGTTCGGGGTGAATATGATGAACACGGCTCCACTCGCATCAGTGGACAACATCACAGGTGAACATCACATTCACAACATCACAATCACAACATCACAGGTGAACATCACATTCACAACATCACAGGTGAACGTCACATTCACAACATCACAATCACAACATCACAGGTGAACATCACATTCACAACATCACAATCACAACATCACAGGTGAACGTCATATTCACAACATCACAATCACAACATCACAGGTGAACATCACAATCACAACATCACAGGTGAACATCACAATCACAACATCACAATCACATCATCACTGGTGAACGTCATATTCATAACATCACAATCACAACATCACAGGTGAACGTCATATTCACAACATCACAATCACAACATCACAGGTGAACATCACAATCACAACATCACAGGTGAACATCACAATCACAACATCACAATCACAACATCACAGGTGAACGTCACATTCATAACATCACAATCACAACATCACAGGTGAACGTCACATTCACAACATCACAATCACAACATCACAGGTGAACGTCACATTCACAACATCACAATCACAACATCACAGGTGAACGTCATATTCATAACATCACAATCACAACATCACAGGTGAACGTCATATTCACAACATCACAATCACAACATCACAGGTGAACATCACAATCATAACATCACAATCACAACATCACAGGTGAACGTCACATTCACAACATCACAATCACAACATCACAGGTGAACGTCATATTCACAACATCACAATCACAACATCACAGGTGAACGTCATATTCACAACATCACAATCACAACATCACAGGTGAACGTCACATTCACAACATCACAGGTGAACGTCATATTCATAACATCACAATCACAACATCACAGGTGAACGTCACATTCACAACATCACAATCACAACATCACAGGTGAACGTCATATTCACAACATCACAATCACAACATCACAGGTGAACATCACAATCATAACATCACAATCACAACATCACAGGTGAACATCACATTCACAACATCACAATCACAACATCACAGGTGAACATCACAATCACAACATCACAGGTGAACGTCATATTCATAACATCACAATCACAACATCACAATCACAACATCACAGGTGAACGTCATATTCATAACATCACAATCACAACATCACAATCACAACATCACAGGTGAACGTCATATTCATAACATCACAATCACAACATCACAGGTGAACGTCACATTCACAACATCACAATCACAACATCACAGGTGAACGTCATATTCACAACATCACAATCACAACATCACAGGTGAACATCACAATCATAACATCACAATCACAACATCACAGGTGAACATCACATTCACAACATCACAATCACAACATCACAGGTGAACATCACAATCACAACATCACAATCACAACATCACAGGTGAACGTCATATTCACAACATCACAATCACAACATCACAGGTGAACATCACAATCACAACATCACAATCACAACATCACAGGTGAACGTCATATTCATAACATCACAATCACAACATCACAGGTGAACGTCATATTCACAACATCACAATCACAACATCACAGGTGAACATCACAATCACAACATCACAATCACAACATCACAGGTGAACGTCATATTCATAACATCACAATCACAACATCACAGGTGAACGTCATATTCATAACATCACAATCACAACATCACAGGTGAACATCACATTCACAACATCACAGGTGAACATCACAATCACAACATCACAATCACAACATCACAGGTGAACGTCATATTCATAACATCACAATCACAACATCACAGGTGAACGTCATATTCACAACATCACAATCACAACATCACAGGTGAACGTCATATTCATAACATCACAATGAATCACAACATCACAGGTGAACGTCATATTCATAACATCACAATCACAACATCACAGGTGAACGTCATATTCATAACATCACAATCACAACATCACAGGTGAACGTCACATTCACAACATCACAATCACAACATCACAGGTGAACGTCACATTCACAACATCACAATCACAACATCACAGGTGAACGTCATATTCATAACATCACAATCACAACATCACAGGTGAACGTCATATTCACAACATCACAATCACAACATCACAGGTGAACATCACAATCATAACATCACAATCACAACATCACAGGTGAACGTCACATTCACAACATCACAATCACAACATCACAGGTGAACGTCATATTCACAACATCACAATCACAACATCACAGGTGAACGTCATATTCACAACATCACAATCACAACATCACAGGTGAACGTCACATTCACAACATCACAGGTGAACGTCATATTCATAACATCACAATCACAACATCACAGGTGAACGTCACATTCACAACATCACAATCACAACATCACAGGTGAACGTCATATTCACAACATCACAATCACAACATCACAGGTGAACATCACAATCATAACATCACAATCACAACATCACAGGTGAACATCACATTCACAACATCACAATCACAACATCACAGGTGAACATCACATTCACAACATCACAATCACAACATCACAGGTGAACATCACAATCACAACATCACAATCACAACATCACAGGTGAACGTCATATTCACAACATCACAATCACAACATCACAGGTGAACGTCATATTCATAACATCACAATGAATCACAACATCACAGGTGAACGTCATATTCATAACATCACAATATCACAGGTAAACGTCATTCATAACATCACAATCACAACATCACAGGTAAACGTCATATTCACAACATCACAGGTGAACGTCTTATTCATAACATCACAATCACAACATCACAGGTGAACGTCATATTCATAACATCACAATCACAACATCACAGGTGAACGTCATATTCATAACATCACAATCACAACATCACAGGTGAACGTCATATTCATAACATCACAATCACAACATCACAGGTGAACATCACAATCACAACATCACAGGTGAACGTCATTCATAACATCACAATCACAACATCACAGGTGAACATCACATTCACAACATCACAGGTGAACGTCATATTCATAACATCACAATCACAACATCACAGGTGAACACATTCACAACATCACAATCACAACATCACAGGTGAACACATTCACAACATCACAATCACAACATCACAATCACAACATCACAGGTGAACGTCATATTCACAACATCACAATCACAACATCACATTCACAATCACAACATCACAATCACAACATCACATTCACAACATCACAATCACAACATCACAGGTGAACATCACAATCACAACATCACAATCACATCACAGGTGAACATCACAGGTGAACATCACATTCACAATCACAACATCACAATCACAACATCACATTCACAACATCACATTCACAACATCACATTCACAACATCACAATCACAACATCACAATCACAACATCACAGGTGAACATCACAGGTGAACATCACATTCACAACATCACAGGTGAACATCACATTCACAACATCACAGGTGAACATCACATTCACAACATCACAGGTGAACATCACTCTCACAACATCACAATCACAACATCACAGAAGTAAATAATTAGACACTAAATATTGATCTGAGTCTAAATATTTTATTAGCTCTTTAAACGCAAAGCTTTGCGGAGAGAGCAGTTTCAGTGGCGAGATCAAACTAGACGGACATTTAAGAGATACGGTTTACAGTAATAACACTTATTACACAGCATTTCACCAATTTAAATAATTATGGGGATAAAATATATTGGTTTCAGATTAATCGTGCCTGTTTGTATTTTATAATCCAACAGTGTACAGAACAATAGTCACAAAATGGCACCAGCTGTGTGTGTGTGTGTTGTGTGTGTGTGTGTGTGAGAAACGAGAGAGCGAGCAGTGTGGACACTGCATTACCATGAGCCTCAGTTTTCTGTGATATCACCTTGGTTAGACATGTGACTTTGACTTTCTAGCAATTTTAGAGTCCAAATTATTTTTAAAAATATATATTTTGTATAAAATAAAAAATGCGTAGTTCAGTGGGTTTGCTTTACAGTAAACTTAATCTTCTATGACTTCTTTACACTTTCATTGCTTTCACTTCTGCATTAATCAGTGTTTTAGGTCTATATTCCAAAGCATTCGTCAATTACCACTTAAATTCAGATCTGTGCTCGAAAAGAAGAGGAGACAGTGAAGAGATTAAACATCTTGCACTGATAAATGAAATGATTTCTGGTTCATTGTTTGTCTAGACCACTATGCCAAGAGTCAGCGCACGGATGAGGATCAAGAAGGAGTGATTCCCACATTTCCCAGACTCAGAGACGTTCCCATCAGTGAAATAAACCGTGTGTTTTACCTGGATCCCAGCCAGCACTGAGTGTGTGTGAGAGTGTGTGTGTGTGAGTGTGTGTGATGAATAAACCGTGTGTTTTACCTGGATCCCCGCGAGCACTGAGTGAGTGTGTGTGTGTGTGTGTGTGTGTGTGTGTCTCTGTCATCAGACCAGGCGTGTGGCGTTTGCTCAGGGTTTAGATGATCAGATCCATCAGATGTGTGTGACAGGCCTGAGGTTTGACTGTCAGGTGAACCTGAGCGGGCCGTCGTGACCCCGCTGACCCCTGATGGACTCGTGGATATGAAGACGTTAAAAAAGCTTTTTTTTTTTTTTTTTTTTAAGCCCATAAAACATCACTGCGTTTTCACATCTTTCTCTAATACCAAGTTCCTGATGTGATTATTGCTGTTGTGCGGCTGTTTGGTCAGACCGTGACCTCCGTGACCTCCGTGACCTCTGGCTAGAAGTGAAGCGGTCATCATCTCGCTATCTGCACATCATCTCTTCAATCCGTCTGCAGAAGGTGTGTGTTCCTGCTCGTCTGCACCTGATGACCCTCATGAGCAAACACACCGGTGTCAGGTGACCTGTGACCCTTGACCCCGCGACCCCACCACCGTCACCTGCAGAAAAACTGACTACTCTAGTTTTCCTTTCCTCGTGTTTGTTTTATTAGAATATTATGGAAGCTCGTTTCTGCCACAGATAAATAAAATAAAAAAGACTTTTTATCTCACAATTATGACTTTCTCACAATTATGAATTTAGATATAAATATAAACTCGGAATTCCAAGAAAAAAGGTCCTAATAATGAGATAAAAAGTCAGAATTATGTTTTTTTTCTTTAGTGGTGGAAACAAGCTTTCATTAGATCCTTATTAATGTTTCTTTGCATTATTCTGTGGTTTAGCCATCGTTATTCCAAAACCCTGTTTTTAAAGTTAGTACACTGTTATAATTATTAATAAATGATGGAGGATACAAATGCATATTGAGCAATTTATGTTTTTATTAGTGTTTAGATTTCAGCAGTTTCAAAGAAGCTTCACAGTAATAAATGTGAAAATAATACTAATGATATTATGGAATGGTAACACTTTAAATAAGGTTCATTAGTTAAAATTGATAAACGTATTTACTAACATGAACTAACACTGAGCAATACATTTGTTACAGTATTTATTAATCTTTGTTAATATGAGTTATTAATAATCCAGCTGTTCATGTTAGTTCACAGTGCAGTAACTAATGTTAACAAATACAACCTTTGATTTTAATAATGTATTAGTAAATGTTGAAGTTACTATTAACTAAGATGAATAAATGCTGTAGAAGTATTGCTCATTATTAGTTCATGTTAACTAATGAAGCGTAGTGTAAAGCGTTACCATGGAAATAACATCCACATGAAACACGATCAGGTTAACAACACCAGCCCTGAAGACATTCCCAGATGTGGGATGAAGAGAACGGATGTTCCTCGGATCAAAGGAGTGTTTTCTCCGTGATGACCGACCTGTCGCTGTACACCTGCGTCTCAGGTGAGAATCCCGTGATCTTCCACTAACAGATCCCAGTGTTTCCGGCCCGTGTGTCCTGAACAGTTCTCCACTCCGCTCCCAGCGAGGTCATGAGCAGATCTGGCCTGAAAGAGTTAGTTCACCCAGAAATGAACATTACCCATGATTTACTCTCCCTCAACTCATCCTAGGTGTGTATGACACTCTTCTGTCAGACGAACACAATCAGAGTTATATTAATAAATGTCCTGCTCTTCCCACGTGTGCTTTAGGCGTGAGTAGACTGCGTTTGGCCGGAAGCTAGAATCTAACTTTGTAATGTGTTAAATATGGATATTTCACTTACACAAACGCATGGCTTTGCTTCAGAAGGACTTTATTAACCGACCAGAGCCTGTGGAGCACTTTTATGATGGACAGATGCACTTTTATGATGGAGAGATGCACTTTTATGGACTTTACTGCCATTCACTTACATTATCAAGCTTGGAAGAGCAGGACATTTTTTAATATAACTCTGATTGTGTTCGTCTGAAATAAGAGTGTCATACACACCTAGGATGACTTGAGGGCGAGTAAATCATGGGCTAATTTTAATTTTGGGGTGAACTAACCCTTTAAATGTGTGTCTGTTTCTCCATCGTCCTCTTCCTCAGAGCTGGAGTCTTCATCGTTGTAAAAGTGCAGCGTGGCCTGAGCGGGGAAACTGGCCAGAACCGTCCGGCCCAGATGAGACAGATACTCCTGGATCCGGGATCTGGGAAGGAACAGCCTGTGGATGGACGGATCCGTCAGAAACAGTCACAGATTTCTCCTTCTGGTTAATAAATGACATCAGAAAACTCTGAGAGCTAATAAACATGTAATGAAGAGTAAGAGCTTTGGTTCCTGACCTCACGGGGTGATGGAAAACTCCTTCAGACGCCTGAACCAGCCTCGAGCCTCCAGAACTCACCTGAACACAAGAACACCTGAACACAAGAACACCCGAACACAAGAACACCCGAACACAAGAACACCTGAACACAAGAACACCCGAACACAAGAACACCCGAACACAAGAACACCCGAACACCTGAACACAAGAACCACCTGAACACCTGAACACAAGAACACCTGAACACAAGAACACCCGAACACAAGAACACCTGAACACAAGAACCACCTGAACACCTGAACACAAGAACACCTGAACACAAGAACACCCCTGACACCTGAACACAAGAACCACCTGAACACAAGAACATCCCTGACACCTGAACACAAGAACACCCCTGACACTTGAACACAAGAACACCTGAACACAAGAACCACCTGAACACAAGAACACCCCTGACACCTGAACACAAGAACACCCCTGACACTTGAACACAAGAACACCTGAACACAAGAACCACCTGAACACAAGAACACCCCTGACACAAGAACACCTGAACACAAGAACACCCCTGACACCTGAACACAAGAACACTCCTGACACCTGAACACAAGAACACCTGAACACAAGAACACCCGACACCTGAACACAAGAACCACCTGAACACCTGAACACAAGAACACCCCTGACACCTGAACACAAGAACACCCCTGACACCTAAACACAAGAACCACCTGAACACCTGAACACCCCTGACACAAGAACACCCGAACACAAGAACACCCGAACACAAGAACACCCGAACACAAGAACACCCGAACACAAGAACACCCGAACACCAGAACACCCGAACACAAGAACACCCGAACACAAGAACACCCGAACACAAGAACACCCGAACACCTGAACACAAGAACACCTGAACACAAGAACACCTGAACACAAGAACACCTGAACACAAGAACACCTGAACACAAGAACACCTGAACACAAGAACCACCTGAACACCTGAACACAAGAACACCTGAACACAAGAACACCCCTGACACCTGAACACAAGAACCACCTGAACACAAGAACATCCCTGACACCTGAACACAAGAACACCCCTGACACTTGAACACAAGAACACCTGAACACAAGAACCACCTGAACACAAGAACACCCCTGACACCTGAACACAAGAACACCCCTGACACTTGAACACAAGAACACCTGAACACAAGAACCACCTGAACACAAGAACACCCCTGACACAAGAACACCCCTGACACCTGAACACAAGAACACTCCTGACACCTGAACACAAGAACACCTGAACACAAGAACACCCCTGACACCTGAACACAAGAACCACCTGAACACCTGAACACAAGAACACCCCTGACACCTGAACACAAGAACACCCCTGACACCTAAACACAAGAACCACCTGAACACCTGAACACCCCTGACACTTGAACACAAGAACACCCCTGACACCTGAACACAAGAACCACCTGAACACCTGAACACCCCTTACACAAGAACATCTGAACACAAGAACACCCCTGACACCTGAACACCTGAACCACCTGAACACCCCTGACACTTGAACACAAGAACACCTGAACACAAGAACACCCCTGACACCTGAACACAAGAACACCTGAACACAAGAACACCCCTGACACTTGAACACAAGAACACCCCTGACACCTGAACACCTGAACACAAGAACACCCCTGACACTTGAACACAAGAACACCTGAACACAAGAACACCCCTGACACCTGAACACAAGAACACCTGAACACAAGAACACCCCTGACACCTGAACACCTGAACACAAGAACACCCCTGACACTTGAACACAAGAACACCTGAACACAAGAACACCCCTGACACCTGAACACAAGAACCACCTGAACACAAGAACATCCCTGACACCTGAACACAAGAACATCCCTGACACCTGAACACCTGAACACAAGAACACCCCTGACACTTGAACACAAGAACACCTGAACACAAGAACCACCTGAACACAAGAACATCCCTGACACCTGAACACAAGAACACCCCTGACACTTGAACACAAGAACACCTGAACACAAGAACCACCTGAACACAAGAACACCCCTGACACAAGAACACCCCTGACACTTGAACACAAGAACACCTGAACACCCCTGACACTTGAACACAAGAACACCCCTGACACCTGAACACAAGAACCACCTGAACACAAGAACACCCCTGACACCTGAACACAAGAACACCTGAACACAAGAACACAAGAACCATCTGAACACAAGAACATCCCTGACACCTGAACACAAGAACACCCCTGACACTTGAACACAAGAACACCTGAACACAAGAACACCCCTGACTCCTGAACACAAGAACCACCTGAACACAAGAACACCCCTGACACCTGAACACAAGAACACCCCTGACACCTGAACACAAGAACACCTGAACACAAGAACACCCCTGACACCTGAACACAAGAACCACCTGAACACAAGAACATCCCTGACACCTGAACACAAGAACACCTGAACACAAGAACACCCCTGACACCTGAACACAAGAACCACCTGAACACAAGAACATCCCTGACACCTGAACACAAGAACACCCCTGACACTTGAACACAAATACACCTGAACACAAGAACCACCTGAACACAAGAACACCCCTGACACAAGAACACCTGAACACAAGAACACCCCTGACACTTGAACACTTGAACACCTGAACACAAGAACACCCCTGACATCTGAACACAAGAACACCTGAACACAAGAACACCCCTGACACCTGAACACAAGAACCACCTGAACACAAGAACACCCCTGACACCTGAACACAAGAACACCCCTGACACTTGAACACAAGAACACCTGAACACAAGAACACCCCTGACACCTGACCACAAGAACACCCCTGACACTTGAACACAAGAACACCTGAACACAAGAACACCCCTGACACTTGAACACAAGAACACCCCTGACACCTGAACACAAGAACACCCCTGACACCTGAACACAAGAACACCCCTGACACCTGAACACAAGAACACCCCTGACACCTGAACACAAGAATACCCCTGACACCTGAACACAAGAACCACCTGAACACAAGAACCACCTGAACATAAGAACACCCCTGACACAAGAACACCCCTGACACAAGAACACCCCTGACACCTGAACACAAGAACACCCCTGACACTTGAACACCTGAACACAAGAACACCCCTGACACCTGAACACAAGAACACCTGAACACAAGAACACCCCTGACACCTGAACACAAGAACACCCCTGACACTTGAACACAAGAACACCTGAACACAAGAACACCCCTGACACTTGAACACAAGAACACCTGAACACAAGAACACCCCTGACACCTGAACACAAGAACACCCCTGACACCTGAACACAAGAACACCTGAACACAAGAACACCCCTGACACTTGAACACAAGAACACCTGAACACAAGAACACCCCTGACACTTGAACACCTGAACACAAGAACACCCCTGACACCTGAACACAAGAACACCCCTGACACCTGAACACAAGAACACCTGAACACAAGAACACCCCTGACACCTGAACACAAGAACCACCTGAACACAAGAACATCCCTGACACCTGAACACAAGAACACCCCTGACACTTGAACACAAGAACACCTGAACACAAGAACCACCTGAACACAAGAACCACCTGAACACAAGAACACCCCTGACACAAGAACACCTGAACACAAGAACACCCCTGACACTTGAACACTTGAACACCTGAACACAAGAACACCCCTGACACCTGAACACAAGAACCACCTGAACACAAGAACACCCCTGACACCTGAACACAAGAACACCCCTAACACTTGAACACAAGAACACCTGAACACAAGAACAGCCCTGACACCTGAACACAAGAACACCCCTGACACTTGAACACAAGAACACCTGAACACAAGAACACCCCTGACACTTGAACACAAGAACACCTGAACACAAGAACACCCCTGACACCTGAACACAAGAACACCTGAACACAAGAACACCCCTGACACCTGAACACAAGAACACCCCTGACACCTGAACACAAGAACACCCCTGACACCTGAACACAAGAACACCCCTGACACTTGAACACAAGAACACCTG
Organism: Rutilus rutilus; assembly: GCF_951802725.1. NCBI lineage: Eukaryota > Metazoa > Chordata > Actinopteri > Cypriniformes > Leuciscidae > Rutilus > Rutilus rutilus. Next base: position 415,182 of record NC_140229.1, read on the forward strand.
AACACCCCTGACACCTGAACACAAGAACCACCTGAACATAAGAACACCCCTGACACAAGAACACCTGAACACAAGAACACCCCTGACACCTGAACACAAGAACACCCCTGACACCTGAACATAAGAACACCTGAACACAAGAACACCTGAACACAAGAACACCCCTGACACCTGAACATAGAACACCTGAACACAAGAACACCTGAACACAAGAACACCTCTGACACCTGAACACCTCTGACACCTGAACACAAGAACCACTTGAACACAAGAACCACCTGAACACAAGAACACCCCTGACACCTGAACACAAGTCAAGTCAAGTCAAGTCAAGTATATTTGTATAGCGCTTTTCACAATACAGATTGTATCAAAGCAGCTTCACAGTATTAAATTAAAATAATACAACAAGGTTTGTTTCTAGTGGAATTTATTGATAAAATCAAATTAGATATCCAGAATATCCCCAACTGAGCAAGCCAAAGGCAACAGTGGCAAGGAACTGAAAAACTCCATCAAGTGACCTAATAGTGTCCTAAAACTCCATCAGGTGACCCAATGGAGAAAAAAAAAAAAAAAAAAAAAACAAGAACACCTGAACATAAGAACACAAGAACACCTGAACATAAGAACACCTGAACACAAGAACACCCCTGACACCTGAACACCTGAACACCCCTGACACCTGAACACAAGAACACCTGAACACAAGAACACCTGAACATAAGAACACCTGAACACAAGAACACCCCTGACACCTGAACATAAGAACACCTGAACATAAGAACACCTGAACACAAGAACACCTGAACACAAGAACACCTGAACATAAGAACACCTGAACACAAGAACACCCCTGACACCTGAACATAAGAACACCTGAACATAAGAACACCTGAACACAAGAACACCTGAACACAAGAACACCTGAACATAAGAACACCTGAACATAAGAACACCTGAACACCTGAACACAAGAACACCTGAACACAAGAACACCTGAACATAAGAACACCCCTGACACCTGAACACAAGAACGCCCCTGACATCTGAACACCTGAACACAAGAACGCCCCTGACACCTGAACGCCCCTGACACCTGAACACAAGAACACCTGAACACCTGAACATAAGAACACCTGAACACAAGAACACCCCTGACACCTGAACACAAGAACACCTGAACACAAGAACACCTGAACACAAGAACACCCCTGACACCTGAACATAAGAACACCTGAACACAAGAACACCCCTGACACCTGAACACCTTAACACAAGAACGCCCCTGACACCTGAACACAAGAACACCTGAACACAAGAACACCTGAACACCTGAACGCCCCTGACACCTGAACACCTGAACACAAGAACACCTGAACACAAGAACACCCCTGACACCTGAACACCTGAACACAAGAACACCCCTGACACCTGAACACCTGAACACAAGAACACCTGAACACAAGAACACCCCTGACACCTGAACATAAGAACACCTGAACATAAGAACACCTGAACACCCCTGACACCTGAACACCTGAACACAAGAACGCCCCTGACACCTGAACACAAGAACACCTGAACACAAGAACACCTGAACACCTGAACGCCCCTGACACCTGAACACCTGAACACAAGAACACCTGAACACAGACTCTAAAATCAACATATCAATACACTGAGAAAAGAAGAACAGCAAACAAGGACGTTCTGTCAAAGTTATAAACAAACGTTCTTCCAGTAACATTGATAGAAAGTTTAATATAAATATTATCTGGTCTTTAATAATGTTCAAGAACAAAAACATTATTTATACATTGTTCATTAAACCTTTTAGTTAGACATTCTTCAAATATTCTGGTAACAATACAATAAGGTTCATTAGTTAACATTATTTAACATTATTACTAATATGTTATTTAAATCAAAGGCTGTATTTGTTAACATTACTTAATGCACTGAGAACTAACATGAACAAACAATGAACAGCTGTATTTTTATTACTAACAATAACAAAGATTTATAAATATTGTAACAAATGTTTGGCTCATGGATAGTGCATGTTGGTTAATACAATAACTAATGTTAACTAATGAACCTTATTGTAAAGTGTTACCAACATTTTCTAAATGTTACTGCTTGTTTTCAGAACGTTCAGAGAACATTCAAAAGTAGCGTTCCCATAATGTTTGAAGAATGATACGATGGAACGTTCCCTTAACGTTCACATAACCAATAAAATCGTTTTTAAAAGAACATGCAGAGAACATTCAAAAGTAAGGTTTCATAACTTTAAGAGAATGTTAGCAAAACTTG
>NC_140229.1:422500-460000 GCF_951802725.1 Rutilus rutilus
ACACTTGCGCTACACACTGAAACACTTGCACTACACACTGAAACACTTGCGCTACACACTGAAACACTTACGCTACACACTGAAACACTTGCGCTACACACTGAAACACTTGCACTACACACTGAAACACTTGCGCTACACACTGAAACACTTGCGCTACACACTGAAACACTTGCGCTACACACTGAAACACTTGCGCTACACACTGAAACACTTGCGCTACACACTGAAACACTTGCGCTACACACTGAAACACTTGCGCTACACACTGAAACACTTACGCTACACACTGAAACACTTGCGCTACACACTGAAACACTTGCGCTACACACTGAAACACTTGCACTACACACTGAAACACTTGCACTACACACTGAAACACTTGCGCTACACACTGAAACTACACACTGAAACACTTGCACTACACACTGAAACTACACACTGAAACACTTGCGCTACACACTGAAACACTTGCGATATTGCGATACTAAACAAAAGAAACAAATGCTTTCAAGGCAAGCTTCTATTCCATTCCAAAACCTTGAGTGTTTTGGATTCCAAAGTCCATGTTGTTTTTGAAATCCTCGTAACTTGGACTGTGAACAGCTTGTTTTCTCTGTCATTAACATATCTGACAAAAGTAAGAATAGCAGATGTTGTCCGTTTTGTTGATAGTTTTCAGGGAGCTGTGACAAGATTGAAATTGGACAAAGGTTACAAATTATTCTTGACCTTTTCTTACATAAAAAAATTGATTCATTTAAATGGCATGACACTTGATGACTAAGCTCACACTTTCTATAGCTAAACAAAATAAATAAATACATTGAAATGATGTCTGATTGTGGGCTATGTTTGAAATCTAGTGGCTTTTGTTAAAATTTCATGTTATTAAGTGTTAGTTTGTCCCGGAGATTGCAGCAATATTCCACTAGTGACTAGATGTTTCTATCATGAATGAAACTAAGAATTGTACATCTTTACAGTGATAAATAAACCGTGCTTCTGTTTCCAAATGAACCAAACTTCCAGTTGCAATGAAACGACTTCCAGACACACTGAAAATGTTTGTGCTCTCTCACACACGCGAATGTTTGAAACGTGCAGTCTTAATGCAGGTACAACAGTACGTGGGCCATTACAGGATATATGCAAAGAGTTTCTATGTAACCATATGTCTTTCATAAATATGCACATATATATAGTGTTTCACATGTACGCGCAAGTGTTTCAGTGTGTAGAACAAGTGTTTCAGTGTGTATCGCAAGCGTTTCAGTGTGTAGCGCAAGCGTTTCAGTGTGTATCGCAAGCGTTTCAGTGTGTAGCGCAAGCGTTTCAGTGTGTAGCGCAAGCGTTTCAGTGTGTAGCGCAAGCGTTTCAGTGTGTAGCGCAAGCGTTTCAGTGTGTAGCGCAAGCGTTTCAGTGTGTAGTGCAAGTGTTTCAGTGTGTAGCACAAGTGTTTCAGTGTGTAGCACAAGTGTTTCAGTGTGTAGCGCAAGTGTTTCAGTGTGTAGCGCAAGTGTTTCAGTGTGTAGCGCAAGTGTTTCAGTGTGTAGCGCAAGTTTTCAATGTGTTTCGTCCCATACAGCCTCCCATAAGTTTACTCTCCCACTGCTGTCATATAATAATCCTCATTAGTTTAATAAATGATCATTATGATTATTAGACGTGCTGAAACACTTTCATCTGTCTGATTACAGACACTGATATCATTGATCTGCTGTACACTCTGTACACACACACACACACACACACACACACACACACACACACACACACACACACACACACACACACACACCGATCTACTGTACACACTGCACACACACTGATCTACTGTACACACTGATCTACTGTACACACACTGATCTACTGTACACACTGATCTACTGTACACACTGATCTACTGTACACACTGATCTACTGTACACACACCGATCTACTGTACACACTGATCTACTGTACACACTGCACACACACCGATCTACTGTACACACTGCACACACACTGATCTACTGTACACACTGATCTACTGTACACACACTGATCTACTGTACACACTGATCTACTGTACACACTGCACACACACTGATCTACTGCACACACACACACACACACGCACGCACGCACGCACGCACGCACGCACGCACGCACGCACACACACACACACTGATCTACTGTACACACACACACACACACACACACACACACACACACACACACACACACACACACACACACACACACACACACACACACACACAGATCTACTGTATACACACTGATCTACTGTACACACTGTACACACACCGATCTACTGTACACACACTGATCTACTGTATACACACTGATCTACTGTACACACACTGATCTACTGAACAAAAATGATCTACTGTACACACACACACACACACACACACACACACACACACACACACACACACACACACACTGATCTACTGTACACACTGTGCACACACACTGATCTACTGTACACACTGATCTACTGTACACACTGCACACACACTGATCTACTGTACACTGTACACACACTGATCTACTGTACACACACTGATCTACTGTATACACACAGATCTACTGTACACACTGATCTACTGTACACACTGCACACACACCGATCTACTGTACACACAATGATCTACTGTACACACTGCACACACACTGATCTACTATACACACAATGATCTACTGTACACACTGCACACACACTGATCTACTGTACACACTGCACACACACTGATCTACTGTACACACACACACACACACACACACGCACGCACGCACGCACGCACGCACGCACACACACACACACACACACACACACTGATCTACTGTACACACTGCACACACACACACACACACACACACACACACACACACACACACACACTGATCTACTGTACACACACTGATCTACTGTACACACTGCGCACACACACACACACACACACACACACACACACACACACACACACACACACACACACACACACACACACACACACACACTGATCTACTGTACACACACTGATCTACTGTACACACTGCACACACACCGATTTACTGTACACACACCGATCTACTGTACACACACTGATCTACTGTGCACACTGTACACACACTGATCTACTGTACACACACACACACACACACACACACACACACACACACACACACACACACACTGATCTACTGCTGTCTTTTACTGTAGAGGATAAAGTAACAGGACATCCTACGATGTTAAAGTTGTATTGCGAGAGGTTTTGTGGGCGGTTTTTTGAACCGATGATTAGTACCTCTGTCTTGTCTGGATTTAATAAAAGAAAATTACGCGTCATCCAATCTTTTATATCTTTAACACACTCTGTCAATTTGGATAATTTAGCGTTTTCATCTGGCCGTGATGAAATATAGATTTGAGTGTCATCAGCGTAACAATGGCATCATATATATTGAGAATAGCAGAGGGCCTAACACAGATCCCTGCGGCACTCCATAGTTTACTGGAGTTATGATAGATTTTTCTCCATTTAAATAGACAAAATGGTAGCGGTCAGATAAATACGATCTAAACCAGCTTAATGCTTGTCCTTGAACACCAGTATAATTTTGTAGTCGATCTAAGAGTATTGTATGATCTATCTATAGTATCGAACGCAGCACTAAGATCAAGTAAAACTAGTATTGAGATACAGCCTTGGTCAGAAGCTAAAAGTAAATCATTTGTGATTTTAACGAGCGCAGTTTCTGTGCTATGGTGCGGTCTGAATCCTGACTGAAACTTCTCATAGATGTAATTTTCATGCAAGAAAGAGCCCAGTTGAGCGGACACAACTTTTTCTAATATTTTAGACATAAATGGAAGATTTAAAATGGGTCTATAATTTGCTAGATTATTATGATCTAATTGTGGTTTCTTAATGAGAGGTTTTATAACTGCCAGTTTAAATGTTCTTGGAACATGACCTAAAGATAAAGACGAGTTAATAATATTGAGGAGAGGCTCTTCCACTACAGGTAACACTTCTTTCAGTAGTTTAGTTGGTATAGGATCAAATAAACATGTTGTTGTTTTAGATGAAGTTTATTTAACCCTTTTTGTTCTATAGCTGTAAAGCACTGTAACTGTTCTTGCGGGGTGATAATTGAGGCTGAATAATAAGGCGCGACTGAGGATTGAACGTTTACAATTGTGGTTCTGATGTTTTCTATTTTCTTAGTGAAGAACTTCATGAAATCATTACTACTAAACTGTAATGGGATATTTTGTTCGGGTGATGTCTGTTTATTTGTTAGTCTAGCCACGGTGTTAAATAAAAACCTAGGATTGTTTTGGTTGTTTTCTATTAGTTTGCGGAGGTGCTCAGCCCTGGCCGCTTTTAGGGCCTTTTTATAACGTGACATACTGTCTTTCCACGCGATTCTAAAGACCTCTAAATTCGTTTTTTTCCATTTACGCTCTAAATTACGGGTTTCTCTCTTTAGAACATGCGTAGTATTGTTGTACCACGGTGCTTTAATTTTCTCTCTGACCTTTTTTAATCTAATGGGTGCAACAATATCCAGTGTTCTAGAGAGAATAGTGCTCATAGTGCTAGTTAGTTCTTCTAGTTCATCTGTTTGTTTGGGTTCAGGCAGCAGCTGAGACAGATCAGATAAGCAATTTGAAAAATTATCTATGGTGGATGGAAGGATTGTTCTGCCTGGTCGATAACGCGGTGCAGCATGATATATTACAGGGGTACGTAATATGCAAGTTACCATGTAATGGTCAGTGACATCGTCACTTTGTGGAATGATATCTATATCGGTTGGATCAGTTCCATGTGATATAATTAAATCGAGTGTATGATTAAAACGATGAGTTGGTCCGGTAACGTTTTGCTTGACCCCAAAGGAGTTTAATAAATCTGTAAACGCAGCCCCTAACGCATCATTTGAATTATCTACGTGAATATTAAAGTCTCCAACAATTAATGCTTTATCGACATTAACTAATAGGTCTGAGAGAAAATCTGCTAACTCTTTTAGGAAATCAGCGTAAGGCCCAGGCGGTCTATATACGGTAGCCAAGGCTAGAGATAATAGGGATTTTTTTCTAACATCTAAGAGCGTAACATTTAGTACAAGTAATTCAAACAAAATAAACTTATAGCCCATTTTCTGAGTAACATTGAGAATATCTCTATAGATTGTTGCAACACCGCCGCCACGACCAATCAGACGGGGCTCATGCTTATAGGAGTATCCAGGAGGAGCAGACTCATTTAGACCGAAATAATCATTTGGTTTAAGCCAGGTTTCAGTAAGGCAAAGTACATCGAAGCTATTATCTGTGACTATTTCATTTACAATAACTGCCTTAGGTGTGAGTGATCTAATGTTTAGAAGACCTAGCTTTAGAAATTGTTTTTGTTTACTAATAGCAACATTTTCTGGTTTAATAACAATTAGATTTTTCCTAGATCCTGCAGTAGATTTGGAACCTTTAAGCATGGTGCATCAATCAATCCTTTACATTTATGTGTGTATACGTGTTTACTGTTGTCTAGATGTGTGTTTGGTACATATATATATTACATGTGTCTACTCTGTTGAGCGATGAGTGAGCAACCTTTAGAGAGTCTTGTATGAGTGAATGTCTTGTTTGTATGAGTTATGTATTATATATATTTCTGCACTTACCATTATCATATTGTGTTTTCTGTTTTATTTGTGTATATGTGTTTTTTGTTTTATTTGACTGCCGCTGTAAGGTCAATGTCAATTTTTGTACCTGGACTCGAGGACCCCCTCGAAAACGAGATGGCTCATCTCAAGGGGTTATTCCTCTTCAATAAATAAATGTCAAATATTTATTATTTGATCTCACTAAACGAGGAATAGACACAGTTTCTATGCAATGTTCAACATTAGTATTTATATCAGTTAAGTTGGTGCAGCAATGACTATGATTTGGACTTTTGGTTACTAGTCAAAAGGTATTTAACATTTTGGAGATGTTATCTGACAGAAGATCCGATCCGAATCTGTTTGGGTGTAAGCCATCAGCACGGAAAAGCCTAGGACGCTCCCAAAACAGATTCCAATACACACACACACACACACACACACACACACACACACACACACACACACACACACACACACACATGCTGTACACACACTGATCTACTGTACACACTGTACACATAATGATCTACTGTACACACTGTACACATAATGATCTACTGTACACACTGGCATAGTAGCTAAAAGCGGACTCGTCATGCTTGGAGTGAACCCTTGGTATTTCTAGCTGATATGATCCTAGTGATCTGAGTGATCTGTTGGGTTTATATTCAGTGAGCATATCTGCAATGTATTGAGGTCCTAGGCCATTGAATGATTTATATACCAGTAATAATACTTTAAAATCAATCCTAAATCTAACTGGGAGCCAGTGTAAAGACCTGAGGACTGGTGTGATATGATCATATGTTCTGGTTCTGCTCAGCATTCTGTATGAGCTGCAACTGTCTTATGGTCTTTTTGGGAAGGCCAGTGAGGAGTCCATTACAGTAATCCACCCTGCTGGTGATGAAAGCATGCACAAGTTTCTCTAAGTCTTGTCTGGAAACAAAGCATCTAATTCTTGCAATATTTTTCAGATGATAGTATGCTGATTTAGTTATTGCTTTGACATGACTACTGAAACTAAGGTCTGACTCTAGTGGCACACCAAGATTCCTGACTTGATGTTTAGTTGTTTGACCCCTAGAGTGAAGGTATGCGTTCACCTTGAGAACTTCATCTTTGTTTCCAAACGCAATGACTTCAGTTTTGTCTTTGTTTAACTGAAGAAAGTTTTGGCACATCCAACTGTTTACTTCATCAATGCATTGGCACAAGGATTCAATGGGGCTGTAATCGTTAGGCGATAGGGCTAAGTAGAGCTGTGTGTCGTCTGCATAGCTGTGGTAGGAGATCTGGTTCTTTCTCATTATTTGGCTCAGTGGGAGCATATACAGGTTGAACAGGAGTGGCGCAAGAATTGAGCCTTGAGGGACTCCGCATGTCATGGATGTCCACTCTGACTTATGGTCTCCTATACTCACATAATAACCTCTCCCATCTAAGTATGACCTGAACCATTTTAGGACTATCCCAGAAAGCCCCACCCAGTTTTCCAGCCTGTCAAGAAGTATGTTGTGATCGACAGTGTCAAATGCAGGTCGAGTAGTACCAGCACTGATAATTTGCCTTTATTAGTATTTAGAATCAGAATCAGAATCAGAATCAGAAAGAGCTTTATTGCCAAGTGTGCTTGCACCCACAAGGAATTTTTCTTGGTACTGAAGCTTCCAGTGCACATATACAAATACAAATACAACAAGAACATAGTAATACAAATTATAAGAATGAAAATATATAAAAAATAAATAAAAATAGTATAAAATTAAAAAAGTAGGGTCACAGTTGGGTTTAGTCTGAATAAACATTTACAGATTATGAACATATTTACAGTATTTTGAGTAGTATGAATAATATAAATATCACCTGAATTAGAGAATATACACTAGACAGTGGGAGTCTAGCGCATGTTACAGATTATAAACATATTTACAGTATTTGAGTAGTATGAATAATATAGATATAAATATCACCTGAGTTTATTGCACTAGACAGTGGGAGTATTGCACTTACAGGCATATGCTTTGGGGGGCATGTTAAGTGTTCAGAAGGGAAATGGCCTGTGGAAAGAAACTGTTCCTGTGCCTGGATGTTCTTGTGGCCAGTGATCTGTGGCGCCGTCCTGACGGTAACAGTTCAAACAGGGGGTGTCCAGGGTGAGTGGAGTCTGTGATGATTTTACCTGCTCTCTTCCTCACTCTGGAAGAGTACAGGTCCTGGAGGGTTGGCAGGGGGGCACCAATAATCCTCTCTGCAGTCCGGACTGTCCGTTGTAGTCTCCTGATGTCCGATTTGGTAGCTGAACCAAACCAGACAGTGATGGAAGTGCTTAAGACAGACTCAATGACGGCTGAGTAGAACTGGATCAGCAGCTCCTGTGGCAGATTGAACTTCTTCAGCTGGCGAAGGAAGTACAGTCTCTGCTGGGCCTTTTTCACAATGGAGTCAATGTGATTTGCCCACTTCAGGTCCTGAGAGATGGTAGAGCCCAGGAACCTGAATGACTCCACTGCTTCCACAGTGCTGTTCATGATGGTGAGAGGGGGGAGTGCTGGGGGTTTTCTCCTGAAGTCCACGATCATCTCCACTGTTTTGAGCGTGTTCAGCTCAAGGTTGTTATAACTGCACCAGACAGCCAGCTGTTCAACCCCCAGTCTGTAAGCAGACTCGTCACCATTTTGGATGAGACCGATGACAGTGGTGTCGTCTGCAAATTTCAGGAGCTTGACAGAGGGGTCTTTAGAAGTGCAGTCATTAGTGTACAGGGAGAAGAGCAGTGGGGAGAGAACGCACCCTTGGGGGGCGCCAGTGCTGATGGTGAGGGTCCTGGATGTGAGTTTCCCCAGTCTCACTAGCTGCTGCCGGTCCGTCAGGAAGCTGGAGATCCACTGACAGATTGTGGATGGCATGGAGAGCTGAGTCAGTTTGGCTGTGAGAAGATCAGGGATGATGGTATTGAAGGCCGAACTGAAGTCCACAAATAAGATCCGTGCATAAGTCCCAGGTCTGTCAAGATGTTGCAGGATATAGTGCAGTCCCATGTTGACTGCATCATCCACAGACCTGTTTGCTCTGTAAGCAAACTGAAGGGGATCCATCAGGGGTCCAGTGATGTCCTTCAGATAGGCCAACACCAGTCTTTCAAACGACTTCATGACCACAGACGTGAGAGCGACAGGTCTGTAGTCATTAAGTCCAGTGATTTTAGTTTTTTTGGGAACCGGAATGATAGTGGAGCGTTTGAAGCAGCAGGGAACTTCACACTGCTCCAATGATCTGTTGAAGATCTGCGTGAAGACTGGGGCCAGTTGGTCAGCACAGGCTTTTAGACAAGCAGATGAGATGCCGTCTGGGCCTGAAGCTTTCCTAGTCTTCTGTTTTTTGAAGACTCTGCTCACGTCCTCCACACAGACCTTAAGCTCAGGTTGGATGGCAGAAGGGGGGAGGAGAGGGGTTGCAGGAGGTGATGGTGGATGTGTGAAGTGCACATCAGGGCGGGTGTGAGGTGTGAGTCTGGGCTTCTCAAACCTGCAATAGAATGCATTGAGAGTGTCAGCCAGTTGTTGATTCTCCACAGATGGGGGGGATGGTGACTTGTAGTTGGTGATGTTCCTCAGGCCTCTCCAGACTGATGCCGGGTCGTTGGCTGAAAACTGGTTTTTCAGCTTTTCAGAGTAGCTTCTTTTAGCAACTCTGATCTCCTTTGTCAGTTTGTTTCTGGCCTGGTTATACAAGATTTTATCCCCACTTCTGTAAGCATCCTCTTTGGCATGACGAAGCTGTTTGAGTTTCCCAGTAAACCATGGTTTATCATTAGTGAATGATAAGAATGTCCTGGTAGGAATGCATGTATCCTCACAGAAACTGATATATGATGTTACAGTATCTGTGAGCTCATCCAGATCGGTGGCTGCATCTTCAAAAACAGTCCAATCAGTGCAATCGAAGCAGGCCTGTAGATCCTGCTCTGCTTCGTTGGTCCATCTTTTTACAGTCCTTAATACAGGTTTAGCTGATTTCAGTTTCTGCCTGTAGGTCGGTATAAGATGAACCAAACAGTGATCAGAGAGCCCCAAAGCTGCCCGTGGGACGGAGTGATACGCATTCTTTATCGTGGTGTAACAGTGGTCCAATATATTACTGTCTCTGGTAGGACATGTAACATGCTGTCTGTATTTTGGCAGTTCACGGGAGAGATTTGCTTTGTTAAAATCCCCAAGAATGATTAAAAGAGAGTCTGGGTACCTTTGTTCCATTTCAGCTATATGTTCAGCCAGCTGTTGTAGCGCCGCGCTCACACACGCGTCTGGAGGAATGTAAACATTCGCGAGAATGAATGAGGAAAACTCCCGCGGCGAGTAGAAAGGTTTACAGTTTATGAAATGCGCCTCTAAATTAGGAGAGCACATCTTCTTCAGTGTTGTTACATCTGAACACCAACTTCCGTTAATGTAGAAACACAATCCACCACCTCTCGTTTTCCCCGTTAGTTCCGCGATGCGATCCGCTCGGAACAGCTGGAAGCCCGGCAGATGTAGTGCGTTGTCCGGTATGGCTTCACTCAGCCAGGGTTAGTATTTAAGCGAATATCGTTTATTATCTTTATGAGCACTGTCTCTGTGCTGTGGTTAAGCCCTCCAATGCCACCTTTTTCTTCGTTTATCATTTAGACCCACCATATACTGTCCCATGCTGAGCCTAGGAGATTATTGCTCAGTTTGTTTTCCACTTTGAGTTTATAGTCCCATTTAGCCCTTTTGATTTCACATTTAATCTCCTTTTGAATGCTGTGTAATTCCTGGAGGTTATTTTGTCTGAATACTAGCTTTTTCTTTTTCAACAAGTCTTTAAGTTGTTTACTCACCCATGGCTTGTTATTTGGGTATATTTTAACAACTTTGTTAGGGATTATAGTATCCTCACAATATGCAACCCATGAGCTGACCACTGTGAAGATTTAACAAACTCCTCCCACAAGGTACAGTCCAGGCAGCCTTGCAGGGCCAGCATAGCCTCTTCAGACCAGACCTTCACTTGCCTGGTATCCACTTTCCCCCTCTGAAGGCAAGTGCGATACGCTGGTATAAGATGCATGCAGAACCCAGGGGAGGGAGAGGGACAGATTTGTAGGCACCTTTGATGGAGCCATAACACTGATCAAGAATCTTCCCGTTTCTGGTTGGGCAGGACACGTATTTATAAAAACATTTTAGAATTTTGGGAAATGGTAAATTAGGTTTGGGGCACCTAAAATTAGGTTTAGGGCATTGGGACACACTGCCTGTAGTTTCTGAACAGTGCTGCAGATTAATTCTAAGGCAGTGCTTTCGTTGGCCTTCGGGTGAATGTAAACAATGGTTACGAAAATCTGCGGGAATTCTCTGGGTAAATAGAAGGGGCGCATGGAGACTGAGAGCAGTTCAATGTCTTTTGTACACAGCTTTTCTCTCACTAGCGTTGTTTTGCACCAGCGCTCATTTATGTAAAGGCACACCCCGCCCCCTCGCGACTTACCAGTGGTCGCTGCCACCCGATCCATGCGAAAGGGAGCACCGAAACCATCCAATGCAATGCCAGCATCCGAGTCCGGTTCTCCCAGCCATGTCTCTGTCAAGGCCAGAATACAGGCTTCTTTGAATTCATGTTGGAATTGGACATGGGCTTGCACTTCATCAGACATCTCTGACTTCCTGCTCAGCTATTGTTCGGACGCTCTTGCTTACTGCTCCGCGCTTTGCTCTATCGCTTTTACATTTTATCTCCTATTTTTTTAATATTTTATTTCCTTTTATCACCTAATTTTAACTTCAGCAAATCAGCACAGTGCTCATACGACAAAGTTTGGATTACTACAAAAACGCAGAATTCTTTTACCCGACCGGCTTACATTCCGGGAAAGGAAAACACAACTGCCTACAAGGATAAGAGAAAATGCCTCAAGAATCTACTTGCTGCACTAACTGCCACAGACTTTTACAAAGGATTGCAGTTCTTGAAACAAAATTACCTACGGGACCACCAAACCAGACGGAGCACACAACAGAGCTTCGTCATGGACACCCTCAGCATACAGCCGGTGAGTCCCATGAAACTAGTACTCCTCGACAGGTAGAGAAACAAGCTGATCGACTTACTAATCGATGGCACAAACAGGGAGCGAGACCCAAAGGCACTCGAGACATCAGATTGTCACGAGCATCACATATTGCTGCAGTAGCATCCTCTACCCCAGATACAGCTCTGACAAGGATTGCAAACACTGGTCTCCTACCACCGCCTATACATCTTGAGAACAGATTTGAAGTACTAATGAATGTAAATGAGGAATCCCCAAACGTGAATGTGATCGAACACAGACTGAATGGGCCAGTAGCTAACACTGATGCTAACTGGCGCTCAAGGTCGAGCAGACAGCGGCACTCAGCTCAGAGCGCAGCCGGGCCCAGGACTCTGATAGTGGGGGACTCCATAATCAGAAACATTAGCAGCAGGGATACAACTACGTGCTGCCTTCCACAAGCAACAACTTCTGATGTAAACAGGGAACTTCAGAACATTCTAATGAAACATAAGACTGCAAATCGACTCATCATTCATGTGGGGAAGAATGATATTCATAAAGAGCAGTCAGAACTCCTTACACTGCAAAAAATGCTTTCTTAGTTAGTATTTTTGTTTTGTTTCCAGTCCAAATATCTAAAAATTCTTAAATCAAGAAGCATTTACTAGAGAAGTAAAATGACATAAGAAATTCTATTTTGTTTTAAGGTAAAAAGTAAGTACTTTAAGTAATTTTTGTTTAAAACAAGCAAAATTATCTGCCAATGGGGTAAGCAAAAAAATCTTGTTTTTTTTTCGAATTCAGATTTTTTTTCTTGTTTTCCATTCTTATTCAGATTTTTTTGCTTACCCCATTGGCAGATAATTTTGCTTGTTTTAAGCCAAAATTACTTAAAGTACTTTCTTTTTACCTTAAAACAAAATAGAATTTCTTATGTCATTTTACTTCTCTAGTAAATGCTTCTTGATTTAAGAATTTTTAGATATTTGGACTGGAAACAAAACAAAAATACTAAGTAAGAAAAGCATTTTTTGCAGTGTAAGAAGGATTACAATTAACTTTTTGAAACACTTAAAAGACTGAAAGTTCAAACATTCATCAGTGGACCTCTCCCAGCAAGAGGAACAAACAGGTTTTCACGGTTGCTTGGGTATGTGGCTGCAAAAAACCTGCAATATAAAAAGAGTACACTTCATGACAACTTCAATCTTTTCTGGAGTCAGAGACAACTGTTTCATCGGGATGGCCATCACCCAAACAAACTTGGTTCAAGAGTGCTAAAGGACAATATCTACTTCTCCCTCAATCATCCTTCTCCAGTGTGTGCCAATCCACTTAATCTGAACGGCACACACACACCTGGACACAGTATGAATGACCACGGGACTTCACTTCAGCAGCAAAATGGACATGCAGTTGACATATGACACAAGGACAATGATAACACCACTCCGCCACAACAACCTCTGCTCACGGACACAATCTCAGCTAAGCCCTGCCCACAGAGCTCACCACAGACAGACATATCAGAACTGCTCCAAGATTCAGCACCCAAGGACGACTTCCTGGAAAACAGCCAGGACAGCATATTACAGCATATTACAGCATATTACAGCCTCCAATAACACCAGAGCAACAGCCCCTTTCAACAGACACTTTTTCCCTCTCTCCAGCATCGCCACTACTGTGCTTCTCACAGAAAATGGAAGAACTGGTGTATGCTGGAACCAGACTATCCCACTCTTTTGCTGCAAGCCCCCAGACACCAACCAAAAAACGGCAGGCACCGCTACCACCAAAGCCTGCGGGCCCAGCTCGCCCTCCCCCTCCTCCTGTGAGAGCTCTTCGGCCTCTGCCACAACGCCAGGGCCCACACCCTCCTCCTTCTGCTCGAGGTGAACCAAAAACAACTGATACCAGCTCTCAGTGATATGTGTCGGGTCCCTGCTATGATAACAGTAACTTTCTCAAATGTTTACAAAACAAGCGGGAACCCAGTGTGCCTGTATCTTTCTCTATTGCTGTTCTATTACTTGATAGAAAGTCTAAGGCCTTCAATAACCGTACAGCAAACCCAACTAATCTGGTGCCTATTACACGTCAAACTAATATTGCTGTGGGGAAAAGTAAGACTGTTAAGTTAGCACTTTTAAACATTCGTTCACTTAAAAATAAATCACTTCTAGTCAACGACTTAATAACCACAAACAACCTGGATTGTATGCTTCTAAATGAAACCTGGCTAGAAGACAGCTGCAGTGCAACAGTCCTCAATGAAGCAGCCCCTCCTAACTTTACTTTTATGAGTGTCTGCAGAGCTGTTAAGAGAGGTGGGGGTCTAGCTGCGCTTTTTAAAGATATCTATCAATGTAAGCAAATATCATTTGGGAATTACATGTCTTTCGAATATCTGGGTATTGTGTTAAAAGGTGCTCCACGCATTTTACTTATCATTATTTACAGGCCTCCAAAATACTCTCCAGCCTTCGCTGAGGACTTTACAGAACTGTTATCAACAATTACCTCAGAGTTTGACTGTTTTGCCATTGCTGGGGATTTTAACATTCACATAGATAGTGCAGAAAACAATATGGCAAAAGAAATCAAAACTGTTTTAAAAACTTTTGATCTGACTCAGCATGTACATGGACCCACACACAATCGTGGACATACTCTAGATTTACTTATCAGTAAGGGTCTAAACATTTCATCGATTGTTATTAAGGATGTAGAGCTGTCTGATCATTTCTGTATTTTCTTTGATATATTGATCTCTCCTGCCACTGAAGCGAGATCTGTGTCTGTCAAGAAGAGATGCTTAAATGAGAACACTAGTGTACTATTTATGAAGGCTATATCCTTAACACGAAGCATATCTGCAGACTCTGTTGATTTTCTCCTTGATTCTTTTAACTCAAAAGTTAAAAGTGTAATTGATGAAATTGCTCCTGTGAAAGTCAGGAAGAAGAGTGGCAGACAAAAAGCACCTTGGAGAAACTCAACAGCAGTGCAAAATATGAAAAGACAATGCAGAAAAGCAGAGCACATGTGGCGGAAAACAAAACTTGTAGTCCATTATAACATCTACAAAGACAGCATCCATGCTTTCAATATGGAACTAGGCAAAGCTAGACAGACTTTCTTCTCAAATATTATAAACAGTAATTTAAACAACACACACACTCTTTTTGCTACTGTAGAGAGACTGACAAACCCCCCAAGCCAGACTCCCAGTGAAATGCTCTCAGACAGCAAGTGCAGTGAGTTTGCTTCTTTCTTCTCTGAGAAAATCAATAATATCAGAAAGGTGATCAGCACATCCTTGACTTGCACTGGGATCAGACAGATCAGACCACCTGAGAAAGTAGTTATTATGTATGATTTCAAAGAAATTGATGGCAAAATTTTGGAAGAAACCGTACAGCACCTTAAAACATCAACCTGCGCTCTTGACACACTTCCCACATCATTTTTCAAAAGTGTGTTAAACAGTTTAGAAGCAGATCTTCTAGAAGTGGTAAATGCCTCACTTCTCTCTGGGAGTTTTCCAAACTCCCTAAAAACTGCAGTTGTCAAGCCCCTCCTGAAAAAGAGCAATCTGGATAAGACCATATTAAGCAACTATAGGCCGATTTCAAATCTTCCTTTCATAGGCAAGATCATTGAAAAAGTTGTCTTCAATCAGCTGAACAAATTCTTAAGCTCGAATGGATCCTTTGACAATTTTCAATCGGTTTCCGACCGCACCACAGCACAGAGACAGCGCTCATAAAGATAATAAACGATATTCGCTTAAATACTGATTCAGGCAAATTATCATTGCTGGTGCTACTCGACCTCAGTGCTGCATTTGACACTGTCGATCACAACATACTTCTTGACAGGCTGGAAAACTGGGTGGGGCTCTCTGGGATAGTCCTAAAATGGTTCAGGTCATACTTAGATGGGAGAGGTTATTATGTGAGTATAGGAGACCATAAGTCTGAGTGGACATCCATGACATGCGGAGTCCCTCAAGGCTCACTTCTTGCACCACTCCTGTTCAACCTGTATATGCTCCCAATGAGCCAAATAATGAGAAAGAACCAAATTGCTTACCACAGCTATGCAGACGACACACAGCTCTACTTAGCCCTATCGCCTAACGACTACAGCCCCATTGACTCCCTGTGCCAATGCATCGATGAAGTCAACAGTTGGATGTGTCAAAACTTTCTTCAGTTAAACAAAGACAAAACTGAAGTCATTGCATTTGGAAACAAAGATGAAGTTCTCAAGGTGAACGCACACCTTCACTCTAGGGGTCAAACAACTAAAAATCAAGTCAGGAATCTTGGTGTGACACTAGAGTCAGACCTTAGTTTCAGTAGTCATGTCAAAGCAATAACTAAATCAGCATACTATCATCTAAAAAATATTCCAAGAATTAGATGCTTTGTTTCCAGACAAGACTTAGAGAAACTTGTGCATGCTTTCATCACCAGCAGGGTGGATTATTGTAATGGACTCCTCACTGGCCTTCCCAAAAAGACCATAAGACAGTTGCAGCTCATGCAGAACATTGCCGCTAGGATTCTGAGCAGAACCAGAAAATATGAACATATCACACCAGTCCTCAGGTCTTTACACTGGCCCCCAGTTAAATTTAGGATTGATTTTAAAGTATTATTACTGGTATATAAATCATTCAATGGCCTAGGACCTCAATATATTGCAGATATGCTCACTGAATATAAACCCAACAGATCACTCAGATCACTAGGATAATATCAGCTAGAAATACCAAGGGTTCACTCTAAGCATGGCGAGTCCGCTTTTAGCTATTATGCCAGCCACAGCTGGAACCAGCTTCCAGAGGAGATCAGATGTGCTCCTACAGTAGTCACATTCAAATCCAGACTCAAAACACATCTGTTTAGCTATGCATTTAATGAATGAGCACTGTGCCAATGTTCGTCCGACTGTACTGTACTGTATTTTATTTTTTATTTTTCTAAACTGTTTTAATTATTCTTATTTCTTTTTATTATTTTAATTTCTTCTATGTAAAGAACTTTGAATTGCCATTGTGTATGAAATGTGCTATATAAATAAACTTGCCTTGCCTTGCCTTGCCTTGTTTTGGAGGGACTGCATGTTTGCAAGGATGATAGAGGGCAAAGGAACGCGCGACAGAGACCACCTTGCTCGCTTGCGTAATCCACCTCTCCTAGTCAAGTCAAGTCAAGTCATTTTCATTTATATAGCGCTTTTAACAATGTAGATTGTCTCAAAGCAGCTTTACAGAGATAAATGTATAATTTAACGTAAGATTGTTTTGGCTTTATAGCGGTTCTTTAATAAAGTTATTTTATTTTCCAGCTAAAGTTAGTTTTGATTGATTCACTTCCGTCGCAACGATCATTTGTTTTTAAATTAGGGCCGCCAAGACGACACCATTCTCTCTACACAGACTTTAGCGAACCTGTGAGAAACGCTGATGGCGTTCAGATGCGCATTAAGAACGGGTTCTATAGTTATGTGCGTTTGAATATATGTGTGCAGGTTTGGAATTCCCTGCAAACCAAGCCTAAACAAATTACTGGTGTTTCCTTATAGTTTTGATTCAGAATTTTATTTTATTTTATCAATTCGGGGTAGATACGCAAATCCTACCCCGCTTCCTTGTTCTCCGACGAGGTGCGTTGATAGAGCTCCCGTTCTTTCCATACTGCCATTTGATGTCGGTGATATTGGGTAAAGTTAGATCTAGAGGTGGTCTAGAGTTCGCTGGTTGATCGAACTTCAACAGATGGTCCCGGCTGTATAAAATCCGAGACTGAGAGGCTTCCGCCAGATGGAAAGTTTCCCACAACACCACCAGCAGTATACATCCAACAGTCCATTCCATTTTAACCGGTCAGGAAACCGATCGCTGCAGAGCTTTATCAGCGCGACGTAAGATATGCGTTAAAAAATACAATCAGATATAAAAGGGCACTCCGGATAACTTTAACGAGTTACACAACAAAAAAACAAACAACCATCACGCTACTATGCTGCCGGTCGCTGCGTGCATATGCGCCCATCATGAAGATATCACAGGAAGGCCACTACACCAGGGGTTCGTGGAAGGACCAACATCTCTCTTGGCACATCAATTGCCTAGAGATGCTGGCTGTATTTCTGGCACTCAGACATTTCCTTCCGAACCTCAGAGGCCATCATGTCCTAGCACGAACAGACAACACGTCAGTGGTCTCATATACAAATCGGCAGGGGTGCCTGAGATCGCGCCCTCTAAGCAGACTGGCACATCAGGTTCTTCTGTGGTCCCAGGGCAAACTTCTTTCAGTCAGAGCTATGTTTATCCCTGGGGACAAAATGTGGGAGCAGACATCCTGTCGAGGCAGGGGCTGAGGCCCGGGGAATGGAGACTCCACCCTGAGACGGTGGAGTTAATATGGAGGAAGTTTGGCCAAGCGGAAGTGGATCTGTTCGCCTCTCAAGAGAACACCCAGTGCCCGGTCTGGTTCTCCCTCACTCATCCAGCTCCCTTAGGACTGGATGCCATGGTACAGATGTGGCCGAGGCCGATCGCTCTGCTCCCAGGGGTTCTAGAGAGGGTCCGGAGGTACGGAATCAGCTTGCTCCTAGTAGCCCCGTACTGGCCGGCCCGAGTATGGTTTTCGGACATCATAACTCTACTTGTAGGCCCTCCGTGGCAAATCCCGATCAGGAGGGACCTTCTTTCTCAGGCCGAGGGCACAATTTTCCACCCTCGGCCGGAGCTGTGGAAACTATGGGTCTGGCCCCTGAGGGGGACCAACTCTTAAATGCTGGTCTCTCAACTGAGGTTGCTGAGACCATCTTAAACTCTAGAGCCCCCTCCATCAGGAAACTGTATGCATTAAAATGGAATGTATTCAACTTATGGTGCAGAGAACATCAGTTGAACCCAGTTAACTGCCCAGTGGCTTCAGTGCTAGAGTTCCTCCAGAGTCGTTTCTCTGACGGGCTCTCCCCGTTCACGCTTAAGGTCTATGTCAAGTCAAGTCAAGTATATTTTTATAGCGCTTTTCACAATACAGATTGTATCAAAGCAGCTTCACAGTATTAAATTAACCCTTGTGTGGTGTTCAAAACCCTATAACACCTGTGGTCTTCCCGGGTCAAAATGACCCGCCTATAAAAAATAGCTTATAAATCACTCATTATACCATATTTTCACCCAATCTTGGATTCAATCTTTTTGTCAACTTGTTCTCTTTCAATTAGGACTGGTTTTATATTTCTATTTGCATCTAATTAATCGTAGGCCTCATTTATTTGACAGTAGGAATCTCATTTTTTGAGTAAAAAAAACATTATTTTTGAATAATTTGGGAAATATTAAATGAAATCTGAAGAAAATTGGCACTGTTTATCACACTAGTCTACTTTAATATTTCACCAGGAATTTTGTTTTGAAAAACTTTTATTTTGTACAAAATGGCACATTGTCACACTTGTGGTCTTCCCGGGTCAAAATGACCCGCCTATAAAAAATAGCTTATAAATCACTCATTATACCATATTTTCACCCAATCTTGGATTCAATCTTTTTGTCAGCTTGTTCTCTTTCAATTAGGACTGGTTTTATATTTCTATTTGCATCTAATTAATCGTAGGCCTCATTTATTTGACAGTAGGGATCTCATTTTTTGAGTAAAAAAAACATTATTTTTGAATAATTTTGGAAATATTAAATGAAATCTGAAGAAAATTGGCACTGTTGATCACACTAGTCTACATTAATATTTCACCAGAAATTTTGTTTTGAAAAACTTTTATTTTGTACAAAATGGCACATTGTCACACTTGCGGTGTTCCACTGGGCCATTGAGGGCCATAGTTTCAATGGGCCATTGAAAGTGAATGGGAGAGACAGAAACATTTTCAGGAGCATGTTCATTGTTTATGTACACATATGAGCATGTGATGGATTATGGTGAGTTTGGGCTCTTTTTAATCTTAACAATCTCATGTAAATAATGATGTGCCATTTTCCACAATTTATGCATGCTTCATTGAGTTACGAGTTAAAACGCGACATAAGTGCTAGGCTACATCTATATTCAAGGCTCTGTGAGCGCCTGTGGGGGTTCGTGTGTTACAACTCCATTAGGAATATCTTTAGATCTGAGTGATAGATTATGCTGAGTTTGGGCTCTTTTTAATTGTGATAGTCTACTGAAAATAATGATGTACAATTTTCTACGATCTGTGCATGCTTCGTGAAGTTATGAGCAAAAACCAAACGTGAGAGCTTCATGAGTATATACTTGGCTAGGTGCGTCTGTGGTATTTTTTGTGTTAGAGCGCCATGAGGAATATCTTTAGATCTTATTGATGGAATATATTGAGTTTGGGCTCTTTTTAATCGTGAGCTCCTGCTGTAAATAACGATGTGTCATTTTCCATGATCGATGTATGTTTCATGAAGTTACGAGTAAAAAGGCCAAGTCTAAGCTACCTTGCTTGGCTATGTGAGTCTGTGTGTCTGTAGTATTTTTTGTGTTAGAACTCCATGAGGAATATCTTTAGTTCTGAGTGATGGATTATGTTGAGTTTGGACTCATTTTAATTGTAAGCATCTGCTGTAAATAATGATGTGTCATTTTCCACAATCGGAGCATGTTTCATGAAGTTACGAGCGGAAATGTGTCTAAAATTCCATCATCCATGTATGGTTTACACATGGGTCTCTTGAAGGGCTTCTTTTACAAAAATCTCACTCAAGTTTAGTAAAAAGCCTGAAACAATTATGCTTGCTGTATTCTGCTAATTGAGACCTTTCAAATGACATATGACACAGGACTATCTGAGCTGTATGATGTATTTGACATATTGCTGAATGTAGTACAAAAAAGTAGTTTATAAATTATGAATTTGTTTTTTTCTATTTATCAGCAAATAACTCAGCACTACTTAGGAGTTTATCAAATTGGCTACATTCATTGTAAATTTCAGACTCTAAGCTTTCAAATGACACCTATTTTAAGTTGATCAAGGTAATAGTTTTGAAAAATATTATGATTATTTGTTTCGCAACTAGGTGGCGCCTGCGGGGAAACACTCTGTTTTAGAGTGATAACTCAGCTCTCGTTAGGAGTTGATCAAAGTGATTAGATGCATTAAAAAGCTGAGATTCTAAGCTTTAAAATGGTACCTATTTTGTGTTGTTCCATTCATTGTTTGCATTGGTCTCTCCCATTCACTTTCAATGGCCCATTGAAACAATGGCCCACAATGGCCCTCAATGGCCCAGTGGAACACCACAAGTGTAACTCTGTGCCATATTGTACAAAATAAAAGTTTTTCAAAACAAAATTCCTGGTGAAAAATTAAAGTACACTAGTGTGATCAACAGTGCCAATTTTCTTCAGATTTTATTTTATTTTTCCAAAAATTATTCAAAAATATTTTTTATTTACTCAAAAAATGAGATGCCTACTCTCAAATAAATGAGGCCCACGATTAATCAGATGCAAATGGAAATACAAAACCAGTCCTAATTGAAAGAGAACAAGTTGACAAAAAGATTGAATCCAAGATTGGGTGAAAATATGGTATAATGAGTGATTTATAAGTATTTTTTATAGGCGGGTCATTTTGACCCGGGAAGACCACAAGTGTGACTATGTACCATTTTTTACAAAATAAAAGTTTTTCAAAACAAAATTCCCGGTGAAACATTAAAGTAGACTAGTGTGATCAACAGTACCAATTTTCAAAAAAAAAAAAAAAAAAAATTCCAAAATGATTAAAAAATTAAAGAAAATTTACTCAAAAAATGAGATGCCTACTCTCAGATAAATGAGGCCCACGATTAATCAGATGCAAATGAAAATACAAAACCAGTCCTAATTGAACGAGAACAAGTTGACAAAAAGATTGAATCCAAGATTTGATGAAAATATGGTATAATGAGTGATTTATAAGCTATTTTTTATAGGCGGGTCATTTTGACCCGGGAAGACCACAAGTGTAACAAGGTAACAAACCCCCCCCCCCAAAAAAAAGTACGAAAATTTTCAAAAAACATTTGAGAAGTAGTTATACCCTTTGGGAACAAAGTCACCAAGTTTCAGTCCAATGCAATAACATTAACTAGTATTTTTGGGAAAAAGAAAATCTTCTCCGGGTCAAAATGACCCGAAGACCACATGAGGGTTAAAATAATACAACAAGGTTTGTTTCTAGTGGAATTTATTGATTGATAAAATAGAATAAAATATCCCCAAAATATCCCCAACTGAGCAAGCCAAAGGCAACAGTGGCAAGGAACCAAAAAACTCCATCAAGTGACCTAATGGTGACCTGATTCTCCATCAGGTGACCCAATGGAGAAAAAAAAAACCTTGGGAGAACCCAGGCTCAGTCGGGGGCCAGTTCTCCTCTGGCATTTATGAACTAGAGGCCGGATTGTAGTTTGAACTGTAAGATTAAAAATATTATATGAATGCCTAGCCGAAAAGATGCGTCTTTAATCTAGTTTTAAACTGGGAGAGCGAGTCTGAGCAATGAACACTATCAGGAAGGCTATTCCAGAGTTTTGGAGCTAAATGTGAAAATGCTCTCCCTCCTTTGGTGGTTCTGGATATCCTAGGTATGACCAAAAGCCTCGAATTTATTGATCTTAAAGAGCGCGATGGATTATAGGGCGATAGAAGATCCGTTAAATAGACTGGAGCTAAGCCGTTTAGGGCTTTATAAGTCAGTAGCAATACCTTGTAAATAATACGGAACTTTATAGGTAACCAATGCAGTGATTTTAAAATCGGTGTTATATGATCATATTTTCTTGATCTAGTAAGAACTCTAGCAGCTGCATTTTGGACTAACTGTAGCTTGTTTATTGAGGATGCAGGACAACCGGCTAAAAAAGCATTACAGTAATCTAGTCTCGAGGTCATGAATGCATGAACTAACTTTTCTGCATCAGAAACTGATAGCATATTACGTAGCTTAGCAATGTTTCTAAGGTGGAAAAAGGCAGTTTTTGTAACATATGTAACAGACAGGTTACAGTCGAGTATAACACCCAGGTCTTTTACTGTAGAGGATAAAGTAACAGGACATCCTACGATGTTAAAGTTGTATTGTAAGAGGTTTTGTGGGTGGTTTTTTGAACCGAAAAGTATTACCTCTGTCTTGTCTGGATTTAATAAAAGAAAATTATGCGTCATCCAATCTTTTATATCTTTAACACACTCTGTCAATTTGGATAATTTAGCGTTTTCATCCGGCCGTGATGAAATATAGATTTGAGTGTCATCAGCATAACAATGGAAACTAATTCCATGTTTCCTTATAATATTTCCAAGTGGCATCATATATATTGAGAATAGCAGAGGGCCCAACACAGATCCCTGTGGCACTCCATAGTTTACTGGAGTTATGATAGATTTTTCTCCATTTAAATAGCCAAAATGGTAGCGGTCAGATAAATATGATCTAAACCAGCTTAATGCTTGTCCTTGAACACCAGTATAATTTTGTAGTCGATCTAAGAGTATTGTATGATCTATCTATAGTATCGAACGCAGCACTAAGATCAAGTAAAACTAGTATTGAGATACAGCCTTGGTCAGAAGCTAAAAGTAAATCATTTGTGATTTTAACGAGCGCAGTTTCTGTGCTATGGTGCGGCCTGAAACCAGACTGAAACTTCTCATAGATGTAATTTTCATGCAAGAAAGAGCCCAGTTGAGCGGACACAACTTTTTCTAGTATTTTAGACATAAATGGAAGATTTGAAATGGGTCTATAATTTGCTAGGTTATTATGATCTAATTGTGGTTTCTTAATGAGAGGTTTTATAACTGCCAGTTTAAATGTTCTTGGAACATGACCTAAAGATAAAGACGAGTTAATAATATTGAGGAGAGGCTCTTCCACTATAGGTAACACTTCTTTCAGTAGTTTAGTTGGTATCGGATCTAATAAACATGTTGTTGTTTTAGAGGAAGTGATAAGTTTATTTAACTCTCTTTGTTCTATAGCTGTAAAGCACTGTAACTGTTCTTGCGGGGTGATAATTGAGGCTGAATAATAAGGCGCGATTGAAGATTGAACGTTTACAATTGTGGTTCTGATTTTTTCTATTTTCTCAGTGAAGAAGTTCATGAAATCATTACTACTAAACTGTAACGGGATATTTTGTTCGGGTGATGTCTGTTTATTTGTTAGTCTAGCCACGGTGTTAAATAAAAACCTTGGATTATTTTGGTTATTTTCTATTAGTTTGCGGAGGTGCTCAGCCCTGGCTGCTTTTAGGGCCTTTTTATAACGTGACATACTGTCTTTCCACGCGATTCTAAAGACCTCTAAATTAGTTTGTTTCCATTTACGCTCTAAATTACGGGTTTCTCTCTTTAGAACATGCGTAGTAATGTTGTACCATGGTGCTTTAATTTTCTCTCTGACCTTTTTTAATCTAATGGGTGCAACAATATCCAATGTTCCAGAGAGAATGGAGCTCATAGTGCTAGTTAGTTCTTCTAATTCATCTGTTTGTTTGGGTTCAGGCAGCAGCTGAGACAGATCAGATAAGCAATTTGAGAAATTATCTATGGTGGATGGAAGGATTGTTCTGCCTGGTCGATAACGCGGTGCCGCATGACATATTACAGCAGTACGTAATATGCAAGTTACCATATAATGGTCAGTAACATCATCACTTTGTGGAATGATATCTATATCGGTTGGATCGGTTCCATATGGTATAATTAAATCTAGCGTATGATTAAGACGATGAGTTGGTCCGGTGACGTTTTGCTTGACCCCAAAGGAGTTTAATAAATCTGTAAACGCAGCCCCTAACGCATCATTTGAATTATCTACGTGTATGTTAAAATCTCCAACAATTAATGCTTTATCGACATTGATTAATAGATCTGAGAGAAAATCTGCAAACTCTTTTAGGAAATCAGCGTAAGGCCCAGGCGGTCTATATACGGTAGCCAAGGCTAGAGATAATAGGGATTTTTTTCTAACATCTAAGAGCGTAACATTTAGTACAAGTACTTCAAACGAAATAAACTTATAACCCGTTTTCTGAGTAACATTGAGAATATCTCTATAGATTGTTGCAACACCGCCGCCACGACCAATCAGACGGGGCTCATGCTTATAGGAGTATCCAGATGGAGTAGACCCATTTAGACCGAAATAATCATTTGGTTTAAGCTAGGTTTCAGTAAGGCAAAGTACATCGAAGCTATTATCTGTGACTATTTCATTTACAATAACTGCCTTAGGTGTGAGTGATCTAATGTTTAGAAGACCTAGCTTTAGAAATTGTTTTTGTTTACTAATAGCAACATTTTCTGTTTTAATAACAATTAGATTTTTCCTAGATCCTGCAGTAGATTTATTATTTGATCTCACTAAACGAGGAATAGACACGGTTTCTATGCAATGTTCTACACTAGTATTTATATCAGTTAAATTGGTGCAGCAGAGACTATGATTTGGACTTTTGGTAACTAGTCATCTAACGGTATTTCACATTTTGGAGATGTTATCCGACAGAAGATCCACTCCGAATCTGTTTGGGTGTAAGCCATCGGCACGGAAAAGCCTAGGACGCTCCCAAAACAGATTCCAATTGTTTACAAAGAGCAGTTTCTGCTCATTGCACCATGACATTAACCATTCATTTAGCGCGAATAGTCTACTAAACTTTTCATGCCCTTGTCGGTACGTGGGAAGCGGTCCTGACACAATAATTGTTGTTTCAGGCGATGTGCTGCGTACCGTATCGATCAGATTCCTGAAGTCTTTCTTCAAAACCTTCATCTGGCGCATCCTGATGTCGTTCACTCCCACGTGCAGGACAACAGTTCCGACGCGCTCGTCACTGTTCAGAATCTCGGGAACGTGAGTAGCGATTTCAGAAACACGAGCACCAGGAAAGCAGTGACTGTGCACCTTACTTTTACCTAATGTAGCGTGTACGTGCCGAACGATGGAATCGCCGATGATCACAGCATCGCGTTCTGTTTCGCGAAGAGGGGAGAAGCGGTTTTGTGTAGATAACTCGAAAACCGGGAGGGTCGGAGAGAGTCTTGGTCTAGACCTGACTCGCGTCTTCCGCTGCGGAACCATCCAGGCTTCGTGGTGGCGTGTTGGAGCCGGAGTGAACGAGACCATGGCTGATCGCGACCTCGGCTGATCGCGACCTCGGCGCTCGGGACCGATGCTGAGTAACGCACGGAGTAGACGAGGTCGGAATCAGCGGGTTAGTAACGTTAATCTCTGATTTGTGTGCATCGGCGCGTGATGTTTCAAGAGCTAACCGCCGGTCTCTTAGCTCGGCTTGTCTCACTAAAAGGTTGTGGATCTGTTTCTCAACAGCTTCCAGCTCAGACTGCAGTGCGTGCAGCTCAAATGTGTCCTCACCTGCACCAAAAGGTAGACTACTTACATCTGATATATTCGCCATTTTAACAGATGGACAGTAAGTTAGCAACGACACTACCAGTGATGCTATCAGTATTAATACTACTTTATGACTAAACTCTTGGATATAATCCGTCTTTTTAGTAGTACAGGTGTAGAGTAGACGCACGATAGGCGAAAAAAATGTTTGTTTGTAAGTGAGTGTGGAGAAGACGCGTTCAGCCGTGATCCACGGACGTAACCTATAGGAGTATCCAGCGTTGGATCACTAAATAGGCTTGAGCCTATTATTCCTGGCACCCTTTGAACCATTGGACGAGGTGTTTGAGAAATTTGTATCTTTTAAGATAGCCTTCCTGCTCACTATTACTTCACTAAAAAGAGTGGGCGACCTGCAGGCGCTATCCGTTGCTCCCTCTTGCCTCGAGTTCGCTCCCGGCAGAGTGAGAGCTATTCTCCACCCCAGACCTGGCTATGTGCCTAAGGTGCCCACAAATGTGGCACGGTCTGTAATTCTTCAGGCATCCCATCCTCCACCGCATGTGTCAGATGAGCATGAGAAGCTACACCTATTATGCCCGATTCGAGCCCTTGAGGTCTATGTCCGAAGAAAACTCGGGCTGGAGAATGTCGGATCAGTTACTTGTGTGTTTTGGGTCACCTAAGAAGTTTTCCCCTGTTTCTAAACAAACTATCAGCAGGTGGATAGTAGAGGCTATTTCTTCAACTTACAACTTCAGCGGTTTGCCTTCGCCTCTGCTAATAAGAGCCCACTCAACCAGAGGAGTGGCTTCCTCTAAAGCCCTGCTAGTGAGGGCTTCCCTTCAAGAGGTCTGTGATGCTGCCGGCTGGGCCTCCCCACATACCTTCATAAGACACTACAGTCTGGATCTGCCCTCTACACCGGGTTCACAATTTCTCTCGTCTTGAGTGTGCCAGATTGCTTCACACCAGGGCGTCTATCTCTCAGTGTGGTGCAGTGTGCATTTCGTTCCCCAGTGTGTCGATTCTTGACTCACCACGAGTTTCCTCGAATGGGAACGTCTCGGGTTATGACTGTAACCCTTGTTCCCTGAGAAGGGAACGAGACGCTGCGCCCCTTGGCCACACTTTGTGCACTCCTGAGAACGACTTGCTTCGACCAATCAGAAGCTGACGCGGTTATGTTCCGGCGTCCTTTTATAGCTTCCGCATCACCGTCACATGCAACCTCATGAGTGACGTCATGACGCAACACCAATCAAGATTGGACTAGTTCTATACAGACTTCAGATGCGTCACGCTGAAGGCGTTCCCCAATGTGTCGGTTCTTGACGCAGCGTCCCGTACCCTTCTCAGGGATTTGCTTCACTCAGCAGTCGTAAAAACAATGGTAATGTATTGAGTGGCTGGTGAAGATTTGAACATTACTAGCCATTTGGCTGGTGGTCGAAAAAGGACATTTCGAACCCTGAAAGAAAGACATTAAAAAAACATATAAAAATTAAAACGGAATCAAATATATAAAATAAAAATAGACAGAAATACGGGTAGAGTGCAGTTGCCCCAAATTCAATAAAAGTAATTAAAATTCCACAAAGAAATTAATTTAATGGCACAGCAGAAGCCTGCTGTATATTGGCAACACTTTAAGTTAAAATACACAGACACGTGGAACAATAACACACATGATCCTTTATTTTTAAAGAGAACATCACAAAAACAAACGCTAAGAACAAACTTTACAGTGAAGTAGGAGACATCTCGTGTTCAGCACTTCCACTTTTATAATGAACAACATTTACTTATTCAAAGATGCAGAAGTCTTCAACGAGGAAGAAGGAGCAGATGTCATTTTAAGGATTTTAAACTGGAAACAGGACTAAAATATTTAAGCAGAGTATTTTATGTCTTAAATGAGTAACATGCAGGTGTGTTAGGAGAGCATCATGACAGAACACAGATCAAGACATGCAGCAAAGGGCCAAAAGTCGGGGGTCAAACCCAGGCCCGGTGCATCGAAGAGTACACCTCTACACATGAGCGCACACTCCAGCATCTGAGCCATCCCTTATCAACACCAAATATCTAAACTAGCCTGCAGCTGACGGCACAGTGAATGAACCACGGTCATGGATTGAAGAGTTGAGATTGTTCTTGATATTTGAAAAATAACTCTTTAAACCACTGATCGGTTCATACTTTGAGAAAACAATATCCATAAAAGGCGTCATAACTTCTGGTTTACCACACGATCCAAGTTTTAACATATTCCAAAAACAGCTTTCAGGTTTATTATTATCGTAATTGATTTTGTAGGTCTTGTATTTCTCCAGCAAAGGATCCAGGTTCAGTAAATACTCATCGATTGCAGCTTTGATTTCATTAAGATAGACTGATGCAGGTTTACCAGCCTGAATATCCAGTCGAGCCTCATGGATCAGCATCTGGACGTGGAAGGCGGCTCCGTTGACCCAGATCTTGAACCCACGGTTGCTCATCTGTCCGTCATGCAGCAGGGAGTTTCTGAGGATGGTGAGATGTTTGCTCAGCTCCTGTTCCAGTCTCCTTAATTCCCCCCGTAATCGTTGGTCATTCTTCATGTACATGCGATGGCGTTTCAGATACTCTGACATTGTGTCTCGGACACTCGAAGCTTTCTCTTCCCCAAACACACGTTGTAACAGGCTGTATGTGTCAGCACTTGTCTGAGGGCCGCTCTTGATGACGATCTCTATGATCAAGGAAATCACTAAAGCTCCAAGTCCAACAGCATTCGGGACTGAAGTCAGTGGACCAATGGCAGATCCAAGCTTTTCGACGTAACCTTGCACCTGGATTTGCTCATTAGAGTAAACCTGCAGCACAGCGTTAGAGTCAGAACCAGAATATTTCAGCAGAGACTCATCTATGCCTACATCTGGTAAGAAGATTGTTGAATAATTTGGATGCTGTAAAATGTTTTCATAACTCTGAAGAGCAACCCTCTCATAGTCCGCTTGTGAGTATGAGCCGCCCATGATTATTCCTCTCGATCTGTGATCGCTCACACAGAGTTCAGATGTCCCCTGACCAGCAGACTGAACACTATATTCAGAATACTGAGATAAAATCCAGCCAGCTCCATCACATATGACCAGGATGACAACTCCAGCAGCCAATCAGAGCTCTGGAAAATGGTTAGGCGTATTTGTTGACTTGTCTCTAAAGTCCAGTGTGTTCAAGGTCCAGAAAAACACATGAATCTACATTTATAGTTTATTCAAATACAACCCTAATGCAGTGATTAGAGATTGCTCCTTCATGTGCATTCTAAGTGTTTTATAAGCTCCTTAAATAAAGAAAACCTTCACAGAATCCACATCAGAAACAGGACAAAGACAAAAACATACACAGGATATTGACTTAACCTACGTCAGCATTTATACTAAACAAAATTTTGTGATAAACGGGATTCTTTGACTTTTATTGAGGTCTTATAAAGGCATCATGTGTTTTGACTGGATCTGTGCAGCCGAGGATTTATTTCACATGTGTAAGGACCACCTATTGGCCCAACGACGGAGTCCAACGGCCTGGTGAAGGGATAATGCGTGAATGTCTTTTCAGCGCTCCAGTGAAGTTCACTTGATTTATTGGTATTTAGTTTCAATATTAGTTTAGCTCTACGCTTAATCTGACTCCAATTTCAAATGATAATCAAATTTAGATCGTGTTTCTGATTAGAAAATAGTCATAAATATTGTTAATGAATTAATTTAGTCCCCCATTCTTTTAATTATTAACTCACTAAGGGACCCGATGCCGCACAGAGTCACACGCCCCGGGTTTAACTGGATCTCCCGGACACAGCCTCGCCAGTCTGATCTTGGTCACAGGGTGCAGGGTTTGCTAATACCTCTTCAGTCGGTTGCCTTCTGCTCACTCACACAGACAAGTGTAGTTGATTTATCCACTTCCGTACAACTTGCCAAGTCAGTGGTAGACAGAAATCAAAAGGTCTTCAGATGACGTGCCACTGCGCCGTTCATTTGCACTTTAGTTTGACCTATCCTGGACACAGAGCTGCGGGAGCACCAGCCTCCTCCTAGTCTACTAAAATAATGATTTCAGAAAATTTCAGAATAAATCAAGATGTAGCATAAAAATGTATCATGCCAATTACACAAGTACATGATTAAAAGCCAATTCAGAAATAATAAATATATGACATCACTTACTCAAAGATGACTCTAAAAGTAAGCAATGTATCCCTGACAGAGACACACAGTGGTGTGTGAGTGCTTTCCCATGGGAAAACCCTGAAACAGCACTGTATGGGGGATGATCCTGGTAAAGGGTCCCAAACACTGCTCTGCCACCTAGCCTTAAATACCCAGACCGGAACAAAAGGGTTGTACCAATATTTTTGATTAAATTCATGTACGCCAGGGGGTGGCACCTGGTTTCGGGAGATCTGGAAGAGACATCACCCAGAGAGGAGAACAGGATTCTCCTAAGTTCTCAATCTTTCTCATTAAACCAATGACTGCAATGAAATTAAGACCATTTTACCAATCGCACCGGGACATTTAAAATGATACCAAACATGAAAAGGAAAAACAAGTTTATGTAAGGGATCATGTAGAGCGAGGCGGTTGTAATAGCGAATACACCCCCGACAGGCTGGCGGAGGGATCATGAATCCTGAAGGGGTTTGTATTCGCTATAACAACCGCCTCGCTCTACATTATCCCGCTTATTGCATGGCTACCTACCAAATAAATCAATAATTTGACACAAAATATTGATTTAAAAAGGAGTTTATTGATTTAAAAACGATTGTATTGCTTCCGCTAAAGAAAATAGTCCGTTCCGTCTCTACGGTTAAAATCCTGCGTCCATAGCAACGCCTTGTTTTTCATGGTAACGGTGTGTTATATTTATAGCAGCGCTCTGATATCAAGAAATAACACACCGCATTCTACATTAGAATTCAACCAAGCCATGTAATAAAAACAACAATATATAACAAATATATACACAAACACACACAGAACACACACACACACTGATCTACTGTACACACTGTACACATCTCGCTTGAACACCCTCGCTTTCTCTCGCTGCCACTGAGCTGCAAGTGCACAAGTGAATTTTGCTAATATATCGCTAAAAGAGTAGCAAAAGTCAAGGCGTAAATTTGAAATCGCAGTGACAGATTTGAGAAGTTGCAGGTGCCTAATTGAGGTTGTACTGCGAATGTGAATGTAAGAATAAGTGCAAATATATATTTCAAGTTTGTGTCTGTCATTGTATTTCTGTGAATGGTATTTTACACATTTGTGACTATTGTCTGCGAGTGCAAATCTCAACATTCAACTTCAGATTTTTATTGTACAGGTTTTCACACTGGAGCTGTGAGTGTAAATTTTAGCGTACACGTACTAATATTTATTGTACAAGTTCTCAAATTCACATCTTAGTGCTCTCGAGTTAGGCTGCTCTTTCACCTTCATATCTTCATCACATATGACCAGGATGACAGCCAATCAGAGCTCTGGAAAACGGTTAGGCGTATTTGTTGACTTGTCTCTAAAGTCCAGTGTGTTCAAGGTCCAGAAAAACACATTGTGCCGCATGAATCTACATTTATAGTTTATTCAAATACAACCCTAACGCAGTGATTAGAGATTGTTCCTTCATGTGCATTATAAGTGTTTTATAAGATACTTAAATAAAGAAAACCTTCACAGAATCCACATCAGAAACAGCGTGAGCTTAGAATTATAAGGTTCTATCTCCGTTTAGGGTAGTTCTGAGATATTGAGCATCAAAGTTTTTACATCCCAGCTGGCAATGGAGAGATGGAACCTTTTTATTTTATTAATAAATACTAACAAAATACTTTTTTTACAAAAATAACACCACACAGGCATTAATAAACACCTAATGGATCAGATTATGTCAAAAACTCAATTTCGACCAAAAGTGGAGATAGAAACTTATAATTCTAAGCTCACGACAGGACAACGCCAAAAACATGATCAGGATATTGACTTAACCCACGTCAGCATTTATACTGTACAATATTCTGTGATAAATGGGATTCTTTGACTTTTATTTACGTCTTATAAATGCATCATGTGTTTTAACTGGATCTGTGCAAACGAGGATTTATTTAACGTGAGTAGTTATTTTTGTTTTAAACGAGTTTATTAATCAACAATATATAACACACATATACACAAACACACACAACACACACACACACAACACACACACACTGATCTACTGTACACACACTCACATCACTGATTCACTCGAATCATAAACACAGAAGCCTTTGTTTACTCATTCACACAGAGAAAAAAAACAAAGACACAAAATGAATATTTAGATATGATTTATTTATGAGCTTCTTGTGACACAGAGTAATTATCCAAATCAACAAGAAAATCAGAATGAATCGCCTGTCGTATGCGCGCTAAATCTGTATAAACACCGTCTATAATGTACCGTAATATGGCTTGAGAAATAAGCTTTAGAGGATCCAAAGACAGTAAAACCTTCACCTTCATATTCCTGATTTCATATTTCCCGAGTGATGGAGTGTGATATGAGTGACAGGTGTTCCAATGGCTTCATCAGCAGGGCTTTAAAGGGCACTTCGTCAAATGATCCAGGCTTTACTGGAGATATTACTGGAGATATTACTGGAGATATTACTGTAGGACTCGCCATGATCGATGCCGTTCATCCAACCCATTTCTGCCACATCAACTTCTGTATATCATAATTATGAGACAAAGTCAAAAATATGAATTATTTTGAAATTATTACACACTAAGTCATAATCATTTTGCTCAAAATGATGCTTTTTCATGAAGCTTACACACATTCAGGTGTTAATAAAAAAGAATGCATGAAGCTAAAAATAGAGGATCTGTTCTTTCTTTGATATTTTGCATATTCAGATATTCTACACAATATTCTTTGGGCTGTGAAAGTTTTGTGATCATATCATGAAATATGATCCAAAATACTGTTGACTGGCAACCTTTTAAAAACGCTGGTGAGGAAAGAGTAAATTATGATTCTCATGTCAATTTCAATACTTTGTCAATTTCTACTTTTTATGTCAATTTTGACTTTTCATGTCATAATTCTGGCTTAGTGTGTCGATGTCAACTTTTCATTTCATAAATATGACATCATTCACACAATATTCTGGGGGCCGTGAAAATGATTAAAAAAGCTGGCGGTGGCTGGCAACTTTTTTACTTGTCATAATTAACTTTTACGTGTCAATATTATTTCTTTTTCAATTTCACCTTATCTCATAATTTGTACTTTTGATGTCATAACTAAGATTTCGAGAAGATTGTTGTGTCAGAAGTGTGTGAGATTGAGTTTCAGACTCTGAACGCTGAGAGACACTGTGATCATCAGAGAATAAACGTGTGGAAACAGAGTTTTCATGTTCAGTGTGTTTGACAGTGTTTGATTGACAGTGTGTTTGATTGACAGTGTTTGATTGACAGTGTGTTTGGAAAGATGTTTCAATGTTCCACATTACACGACGGTCTCAGTCGTTCTCTTCCCGCTCGCTGATGTCATTTCCTGACCTGACAGGAACATCTAGATCTTATCTCTACATCTGCTTACACTCACTACTACACTACTCCTCACTTGTCACACAATTTCTGAAACCTGACACTCAAACACCAGAAACACACACCAGATCTGCAAAAGTTTAGTTTTAGCTAACTCAGTTATCAATTTCATAAAACAGTTTTTGCAAACCATAACACACAATTCTCTCTGTAACTCACAAACATCTAACAGGAAGTATCTTGATTTCCTTTTTCAAACACAACCTGTCAAAACACCACAGTAATTCATCAGAGCCTCACACACACACACACACACACACACACACACACACACACACACACTCCTCACATGTGCAAACACTCATCGCTTTGCTGAACACACACCAATCATGGCTGTAGAATAGGCCTATAAAAGGCCAAAGGTCGAGTTATAGGTTTTTCGGACTGTGTAATACTGTAATTCACAACCACAAATGCTTACAGTAAAACAATAAATATCTTTGTTTCAATCTTGCTTTCGTGTTTACCGGGAATTTTTCCACATCTCTGCCGATTACTTTCAGTCTTGTAGATAAATGAACATATGAGCTCATGAAAGAAGAGCTTTAGGTTTTGAATATCTGTGTGTATATGATATATCCAAAAATATAATATTATGGCGAAGGTGTTTGCAGCGTAAGACAAATGTTTGCTTCTGAGATGTGTGTGATATTCTGAATGCAGTGCTTCATTCAGCGAGAGATGTGAGGCGTTGGGCATTTTGTGTGCAGTTCTTGGATTTGTGTGTAAAGTTTTGAAAAAAAAGAGGCAAAGTTTTGAAAATGTGTGTAAGCAGTCGGAAAACACTGTGAATATCTGTGTGGCGTCGGCACTCTTAGATCATCGGCCACTGATGCGTAGGTTTGTGTCTGAATCGTGTGGAGTCTGTGCCGATACGAGTCGTCACGAAACGGTTCGGCTCTTTGGTCTCGTGTGCGAGTGAACGATGATGTGTGTCCAACTCAAACTCACACTCACGGTTACCGGGCTCACACTCACGGTTACCGAGCTCACACTCACGGTTACCGAGCTCACACTCACGGTTACCGGGCTGGCGGGGTCACTCTCACGGTTACCGGGCTCGCACTCATGGTTACCGGGCTCAAATTCGCGGTTACCGGGCTCGCACTCACGGTTACCCTCAAACTCACGGTTACCGAGCTCACACTCACGGTTACCGGGCTGGCGGGCTCACTCTCACGGTTACCGGGCTCGCACTCATGGTTACCGGGCTCAAATTCGCGGTTACCGGGCTCGCACTCACGGTTACCCTCAAACTCACGGTTACCGAGCTCAAACTCACGGTTACCGAGCTCAAACTCACGGTTACCGGGCTCGCACTCACGGTTACCGAGCTCACACTCGCGGTTACCCTCAAACTCACGGTTACCGAGCTCAAACTCACGGTTACCGAGCTCACACTCACGGTTACCGAGCTCACACTCGCGGTTACCCTCAAACTCACGGTTACCCTCAAACTCACGGTTACCGAGCTCAAACTCGCGGTTACCCTCAAACTCACGGTTACCCTCAAACTCACGGTTACCGAGCTCAAACTCACGGTTACCCTCAAACTCACGGTTACCGAGCTCAAACTCACGGTTACCGAGCTCAAACTCACGGTTACCCTCAAACTCACGGTTACCGAGCTCAAACTCACGGTTACCCTCAAACTCACGGTTACCGAGCTCAAACTCACGGTTACCGAGCTCAAACTCACGGTTACCGAGCTCAAACTCACGGTTACCCTCAAACTCACGGTTACCGAGCTCAAACTCACGGTTACCGAGCTCAAACTCACGGTTACCGAGCTCAAACTCACGGTTACCCTCAAACTCACGGTTACCGAGCTCAAACTCACGGTTACCCTCAAACTCACGGTTACCGAGCTCAAACTCACGGTTACCGAGCTCAAACTCACGGTTACCCTCAAACTCACGGTTACCCTCAAACTCACGGTTACCGAGCTCACACTCGCGGTTACCCTCAAACTCATGGTTACCCTCAAACTCACGGTTACCGAGCTCACACTCATGGTTACCGAGCTCACACTCGCGGTTACCCTCAAACTCACGGTTACCGAGCTCAAACTCACGGTTACCGAGCTCACACTCACGGTTACCGAGCTCACACTCACGGTTACCGAGCTCACACTCACGGTTACCGAGCTCACACTCACGGTTACCGAGCTCACACTCACGGTTACCGAGCTCAAACTCACGGTTACCGAGCTCACACTCACGGTTACCGAGCTCACACTCACGGTTACCGAGCTCACACTCACGGTTACCGAGCTCACACTCACGGTTACCGAGCTCAAACTCACGGTTACCGAGCTCAAACTCATGGTTACCGAGCTCAAACTCACGGTTACCGAGCTCACACTCACGGTTACCCTCAAACTCACGGTTACCGAGCTCAAACTCATGGTTACCGAGCTCACACTCACGGTTACCGAGCTCAAACTCATGGTTACCGAGCTCACACTCACGGTTACCCTCAAACTCACGGTTACCGAGCTCAAACTCTCTACCGAGACTGAAACTGAGAATCTCAGGTCCGTTTGAAGCTCAAATCAAGTTATGATTATGAATTAAAGGAAGAGTAAAGAGAGATCATGGCCTGACGACGGTATGGAAGGTTAATGGAGCACACACACACGTGAGATCTCCGCTATTGTAGCCTACAGTTCTTCATATTCATATTCTGTACATCAGAGTCAGGGATCGTTTTGAACATGCGTGGATAAATATGTCTGTCGCAGACGTGTCGTATCAAACATCCGCACATCTCAAACCAAAAACAGATATATACAAAAAATACAAATGCCCTAGAATAGATCTATATATATTCATATACATATATAGGTTTTTAATCTTTGAATTACAAATCTGAAAATATCATTTCTTATATCTTTAAGAAAAAGAGGTTTCGGGAACCATGCAGTCGCCCCGCGCGAGATCCGTGTCCTCGGGGCGCGTTCCTGAGCTGACCTCTGACCTCTGACCTCTGACCTCAGCCAAACGTCCTGCGCTCAGAGGCGAGGAGAGATTCCCGTGTGCTCCTACACTTTCGACTCGTTCTCCATGTTGGCCAGGTCCCCGTTCCTCTCGCTGGGCTCGTCGAGTTGACTCAGTTTGCTAGCGACTGACCAGCTGAGCGGCAGACGGGAGCGCGCGGTCATCTCCGCTAGCTCACGCGCGCTGCAACTGGGAGTGCTGGTCT
Organism: Rutilus rutilus; assembly: GCF_951802725.1. Lineage (NCBI taxonomy): Eukaryota > Metazoa > Chordata > Actinopteri > Cypriniformes > Leuciscidae > Rutilus > Rutilus rutilus. The sequence continues at coordinate 459,521 of NC_140229.1, forward strand.
CGTAGATCTCGTGGAAACTGTTGTAGTCCACCTCGTAGAAGCCGTCCTCCAGCGTCAGGACCGGCGTGAAGCGATAGCCCCACTTTATCTCACTCGCCACGTACGAGCTGCGCGCCTGGCACGTCATTCCTGAGGAAACACACACACACACACACACACACACAGAAGCACAGAGGTGAGAAACCATCTGAGGATCTTAAAGGGATACTTCACCCAATATTCATGGGCAGATGCACTTTTATGATAGACAGATGCACTTTTATGATGGACAGATGCACTTTTATGATGGACAGATGCACTTTTATGATGGACAGATGCACTTTTATGATGGACAGATGCAGCACTTTTATGATGGATAGATGCACTTTTATGATGGACAGATGCACTTTTATGATGGACAGATGCACTTTTATGATGGACAGATACACTTTTATGATGGACAGATGCAGCACTTTTATGATGGACAGATGCACTTTTATG
>NC_140229.1:465000-470000 GCF_951802725.1 Rutilus rutilus
CTTTGTTTGAAAATATTGATTAAAATGTTGATATAAAACAGATATGTTTCTAATTCTGCGTATCTGAATTTTTGTGTAGGCTAGTCCACTGGTAGTGTACATATTTACTTTAAATAAACTTTTCCCCACCATTGACTGAATTTTCCAGCTATCCATGTTTTCACTGGTATACGGTAGGGGGCGCTATGACAGTTCTAGTACAGAATCTCTGGATCAAAACACAGGAGAAGAAGAAGCTGAACCATGTGATAGAAGATTGCTCACTCAAATGTAAAATAATGTGATCATCAAACATTAAACAGCTTGTAAATCAAAACTGCTTAATGTTTCCAAATGAAATTAAGCGTAGGCCTAACCCAAGAAGAGAAAACAACTGTGAAGCTTTGGGGGTGTTGGACTCGATCTACTCCACCTGTGTTTTGATCATCGTTCTGGATCTGATCAAGGCATAGTCTTTGACAAAAATGTGATTTTCTCAACTATTTTCTCAACATTTTAACAAAATGTTGCCTTTCTTTATGAAACTTACTGACATTCGAGTGTTGATAAAAAAGGATGCATGAAGCTAATAAAATGTTTTTAAAATTAAAGTAGAGTTAAAGGTATTTTTCAAGTATAAAAAATAACATTTGAACATAGTATTATACTGTAGGCCTACTGCAAGTGCAAAAATTGTATATAAATAGTAAACTATAAGTATAATGTTAAGTTCACTTAAAGAAAACTTGTAGAATAAAACTACTAAACTAGGAGTTTACTTAGAGTACACTAAAAGAGTAAAAAATAATCTATAAATGGCAAACTATAAGCATGATGTTAAGTTCACTTAAAGAAAACTTGTAGTATAAAACTACTAAACTAGTAGTTTACTGAGAGTACATTAAAAGAAAGCTTGTAGTATAAACCAACTAAACTAGTAGTTTACTGAGAGTACATTAAAAGAAAACTTGTAGTATAAAACCACTAAACTAGTAGTTTACTGAGAGTATACTTCAAAGTTGCTACAAGTATTAAAATAGTAAACTACTAGTATACTCATAAGTTCACTTGCAGTACAAATGAGAAACATAATTATGAACTAGTTGTGCACTTAAAGTTTACTACTGTTACACTTATAGTACACTTAAGCATATACTTTTATATACTTCAAGTGGGCCAATTTAGTCCCAAGCGGTATTAAAATAGTACACTTACAAGTTTACTACTAGTACATATTGACATTAGCATACTTACTACATAAGTATACTTAAAAATATACTTGAACATTACTCAAGTATACTTCATAAAATGAACTTGAAGTATACTTTTTTTTCGTAAGGGCATGCTCACTAATGCTCACACACACTAACTAATGCTCACTAATACACACACACACACACACACACACACACACACACACACACACACACACACACACACACACACACACACTCACTCACTAATGCTCACAGCCTCACACATGCTCACTAATACTCACACACACTCACTAATACTCACTAATGCTCACAGCCTCACACATGCTCACTAATACTCACACACTCACACACACACACACACACACACACACACACACACACACACACACACACACACACACTCACAAATGCTCACAGCTTCACACATCCTCACAAATGCTCACACACACTCACAAATACTTACTAATGCTCACTAATATTCACACACACTCACAAATACTCACAGCCTCACACATGCTCACTAATGCTCACACACACTTACTAATGCTCACTAATACTCACACACACTCACACACACTCACTAACGCTCACAGCCTCACTAATACTCACACACAGTCACAAATGCTCACAGCCTCACACATCCTCACAAATGCTCACACACACTCACAAATACTTACTAATGCTCACTAATACTCACACACACTCACAAATACTCACAGCCTCACACACGCTCACTAATGCTCACACACACTCACTAATGCTCACTAATACTCACACACACTCAGAAATACTCACAGCCTCACACTTGCTCACTAATACTCACACACACACACACACTCACAAATACTCACTTATGCTCACAGCCTCACACATGCTCACTAATGCTCACACACACTTACTAATGCTCACTAATACTCACACACACACACACTCACACACACTCACTAATGCTCACACACGCTCACTAATACTCTCACACACTCACAAATACTCACTAACGCTCACAGCCTCACACATGCTCACTAATGCTCACACACACTTACTAATGCTCACTAATACTTACACACACACACACACACACACACACACACACACACACACACACACACACACACACACACACACACTCACTAATGCTCACAGCCTCACACATGCTCACTAATACTCACACACACTCACAAATACTCACTAACGCTCACAGCCTCACACATGCTCACTAATGCTCACACACACTTACTAATGCTCACTAATACTTACACACACACACACACACACACACACACACACACACACACACTCACTAATGCTCACAGCCTCACACATGCTCACTAATACTCACACACACACACACACACACACACACACTCACACACACTCACTAACGCTCACAGCCTCACACATGCTCACTAATGCTCACACACACTTACTAATGCTCACTAATACTCACACACACTCACACACACTCACTAACGCTCACAGCCTCACTAATACTCACACACACTCACTCACACACACACACACACACACACACACACACACACTCACAAATGCTCACAGCCTCACACATCCTCACAAATGCTCACACACACTCACAAATACTTACTAATGCTCACTAATACTCACACACACTCACAAATACTCACAGCCTCACACATGCTCACTAATGCTCACACACACACACACTCACTAATGCTCACTAATACTCACACACACTCACAAATACTCACAGCCTCACACATGCTCACTAATGCTCACACACACTCACTAATGCTCACTAATACTCACACACACTCAGAAATACTCACAGCCTCACACATGCTCACTAATACTCACACACACTCACACACACTCACAAATACTCACTTATGCTCACAGCCTCACACATGCTCACTAATGCTCACACACACTTACTAATGCTCACTAATACTCACACACACTCACTAATGCTCACAGCCTCACACATGCTCACTAATGCTCACACACTTACTAATGCTCACTAATACTCACACACACTCACACACGCTTGCGATCACAAATGCTCACACACACACACACACTTGCGCTCACTAATGCTCTCTCACACACACACACACACTCAGTGTGCCTCAGCACATGACAGAGCTGCTGCAGAACCTGCACAACGAGCTGAACACACACTGATAAGAACACATCCCTGTCGACACGTGTCTTGTGATGACATGCTCACTATTGCTCACACACGCTCACTAATGCTCACACACGCTCACTAATACTCTCACACACTCACTAATGCTCACTAATACTCACACACACACTCACAAATACTTACTAATGCTCAGAGCCTCACACATGCTCACTAATGATCACACTCACTAATACTCACTAATGCTCACAGCCTCACACATCCTCACAAATGCTCACACACACTCACTAATACTCACTAATGCTCACAGCCTCACACATGCTCACTAATGCTCACACACACTTACTAATGCTCACTAATACTCACACACACTCACTAATGCTCACAGCCTCACACATGCTCACTAATGCTCACACACTTACTAATGCTCACTAATACTCACACACACTCACACACGCTTGCGATCACAAATGCTCACACACACACACACTTGCGCTCACTAATGCTCTCTCACACACACACACACACACACACTCAGTGTGCCTCAGCACATGACAGAGCTGCTGCAGAACCTGCACAACGAGCTGAACACACACTGATAAGAACACATCCCTGTCGACACGTGTCTTGTGATGACATGCTCACTATTGCTCACACACGCTCACTAATGCTCACACACGCTCACTAATACTCTCACACACTCACTAATGCTCACTAATACTCACACACACACACACTCACAAATACTCACTAATGCTCAGAGCCTCACACATGCTCACTAATGATCACACTCACTAATACTCACTAATGCTCACAGCCTCACACATCCTCACAAATGCTCACACACACTCACTAATACTCACTAATGCTCACAGCCTCACACATGCTCACTAATGCTCACACACACACACACACACTCACACACGCTTGCGCTCACAAATGCTCACACACACGCTTGCGCTCACTAATGCTCTCACACACACACACACACACACACACACACACACACACACACACACACACACATTCACTGTGCCTCAGCACACGACAGAGCTGCTGCAGAACCTGCACAACGAGCCGAACGCACACTGATAAGAACACGTCCCTGTCGACACGTGTCTTGTGATGACATGCTCATGCGTCTTCTCTCGTCACCATGGCAACAGGTCAGCTGTGAACATGCTAACACACGCTCACTAATGCTCACACACACTCACTCAGCTGTTCCCGTTCCCCGGTCATGCCCTGAGCGCCCTCGACCCGACACACTGATGTCTCGCGGCATCACTAACCAGCAGCCGTGAGCACCGACACACACTCCTCTCCCTCTCTTTCCAGAAATACATCTGAAGTTCAAACACACTGTATTTGCTGGGATGAATGCGATGCGTGTTGTTTGTCAAACTCCTCACTGATGCATGCGCTCACATGCTGTTTCATATTCACCAGAAGAAACTGAGAATCAATAATGACGGATCAGTCGCGTGCGACCATCATAATAACACTAGTAATCATAATAACAGCAATACTCCGGCGGCGCCGTTTAGATAACGCTCTTATATAATGTCAGTGGGTTTTCCACCGTCACCATGGCAACCACACTCACAATCCTCAAAATAGCATCACAGTTGCAGCGAAAGCGAACGCACTGCTTTTTTTTTTTGCCTAGTTGTATCTAGAAG
>NC_140229.1:472500-477500 GCF_951802725.1 Rutilus rutilus
CTCATGCATAAATGTAAACTGTCCCTTTAAGATCATGTGATCCGTGTGAAGAACACAAGCAGTTTGTTTTTCTAGCTTTATGACCGTCGTGTGTGTGTGTGTGTGTGTGTTATTGCTGGATGGTGTGATGATCAGAGATAGGAAGGTTCCTATAAATACATTCCAGTTCAAACCACTGATTACTCTGTAAAATTTAAAGGCCCCCTGAAATCAAAATGTACGTTTTTTAGCTTTTAGTATGAATATGTCAGCCTTAAGGTTATGAATACGCTGGTGTGTCCAAAACAATGACAAAATTCATTCAAAACTTACAGTCTCTCACTTCCGCTCAAATGGATCAGGGATTTTTATGACATCACCGCTTCTCATCACATCTTCTGTCCAATCAAATGCGCTCTAGAATCTGAAGCTCCGCCCCCTATGCTATAAACACCACCTGGCCGAAGCGAGCGGTGACGCGTCACAGAGCAATATGTGTTGGAGATGTGTGTTCGTTTGCTCAAACACTCAAGCTTTATCCCGTTTTTCAACTGTACGTTGGTTAAGAATGAAATGAATGAATCGTCTACTATTGAATCCAACGTATCGTCAGCGCTCGGATTCGCTTCCGTCGTGCTGTCAGTCTGTGAGCTAAACTAAACGCTATTGGCTATATGAAAAGGGGGAGGGGCCATTCAATATGGTCCCGCCTTAGCTTCCTGTTTCTGTGGGAATAACGCATCAAACAAAGCTGCGCGTTCCAAGACACTTCAGGGGTAAATCAAATACCACAGAACGAAATTAATGTGATCTGTTTCATTTGGCCACGTATGCAAATACAAACGAGAGAAAAGCTAAATCAACTAGACGAACGGATCAATTGCAGGATCTACTTCCTGTGACTCAAACAGTAAAGCACGTCTCGAGCTACGCCAGAGTTCGCCTCCCAGCGAATGCATGAACCGATCGAGTGGATAAAAGCGTCTACCAGTGTCATGACCAAGCAGAACCTTCCGGTCTCTCTCGAGTCCAACACTGAAGAGACTTAAACTGCAGTTCATCGACTGGCCACTAGAGGCCGGCTGCAGAAGAGACTCAGTCCCATAGACCCGCATGTTAAAATGCCCAACTTTACAGCAGAATAAAACATGTTTACAGTCTGGTGCAAAAACTGGTTTTGGTCTATAAAGCCCTTCATGACGACTGTGAGGGGGGCGAATTTTTGTATAACTCATCCGTTTAAATTATATTAAGCCGTTAAGTTCTGCATAATTAAGGGCGTGGCCACTTGAGTGACAGGTGGATTGTCGATGATGTCACTACTAGCCGTTTGTCTGCTGTCTGTTAGCGTCACGTCACCTCAGCTAATCCGCCTCGCGGCCCATTGTCGTTTATCCGGGAGTGATCTTTGGGAACGCTCTTCAGAAACACTACGGGTGACGTCACACACACTACGAACATATTCTGATACACTTTTGACCTGCGTGTAAACCTGCGTACCTGTGGCCTCCACCATGCCCTCCAGGATCACCACGATCTCCAGCTCCTCGTGAGCCAGGTGTTGTTTGGAGATGTCCCAGAACGGGCTGTGCTGGTTGATCTCGTGGCAGATGATGAGCGGAGACACCAGGAACAGCCGGTCGTCTCCCGTGTCGTAGCCCACATTCATGTCCGTCTGGTTGAGAGGGATGAACTCTCCCTCTTTGGTCTGCTTGGACTTGATGAGCTTGGCTCGGATGGACGCCTCCACGATGTGCGAGTTACGCAGGTCTCCGACACGGAACATCAGGCAGAGCCGGCCGTCGCGGATGGAGATCACGGCGTGCGTGGAGAACACTAGCGTCTCGGCGCGCTTCTTCGGCTGCGAGATCTTCACGAACATGCAGCCCACCATGAAGGCGTTGACGATGGAGCCGAGCACCGACTGCACCAGCAGGAGCACGATCCCCTCGGGACACTGATCGGTGATCACTCGATAGCCGTAGCCGATGGTGGTCTCCGTCTCGATGGAGAACAGGAACGCGGACACGAAGCCGTTGAGGTTATTAACGCACGGCGTCCACTGGTTGTCCCCGATGTGCTCCAGGTCTCCGCGTATGTACGCGATTAGCCACCACATGAAGCCGAAGAACAGCCAGGTCACGGTGTACACCAGCACGAAGATGAACAGGTTGAACCTCCACTTGAGGTCCACTAGCGTGGTGAAGATGTCCGTCAGGTAGCGGTAGGTCTCGCGCACGTTCCCGTGGTGCACGTTGCACTTGCCGTCCTTGCGCACGTAGCGCTGGGCCTCGGCTCGCTCCCGGTCCCGCTCCGGCTTGGGCTCGTCCCGCTTGGGCCGCTTGTGCTGCCGGACCGTCACGGTGCTCTCCACATCCGGCTCCATCGGGACTAATGGAAGATTCTGAGCCTGGAGAGCGAGAGAGAGAGAGAGAGAGAGAGAGAGAGAGATGGGATCAGTGAGCAGCAGCGATTACCTGGAGTCTTTACTACGTTTCAGCGTCATATCTGGTGCTCTTCCGTCTTCATTTTTGACCGGAAAATTTTACATTTGTTTTTTTAGAATTTGTTTCTTCATCGGAATGGTAAAAAAGTTGGTAAAGGTTTTGGCACTTGCCAATAGTGATCAAAAATGGCATTGGAAATGAATGGGAGACAAATTTCACCAAGTGAAAACTTTTTTCATAACTAAACGTAAAATTCTGTAACTTTTTTTTATGTTCACTTTTTAAAACTTTTTTCATTTCAGCAATAATCTGCCAAGTGTCGTCTTTAAAAAGAGATCAAACTTAAATCTGTCGCTCTAAAGCATTCAAGATTTACAACAGTTTAAGTTGGAAATTTAATTTTCAGGTCTATGCTCAAAAAGTGAATAAATGGATTATAAATACAGCGAAAATATAATTTAGTACCATAAAATCCCCTAAAAATACAAAATATAAAATAAAAAACATTATCACACTAAAATATAGTACATTCATTTCATTGAAATTACAAAAAAAAATTCGGTGAAACACGTGAAGAACAACAGAAGAGTGTTAAAAGAGTGTGTTTTCTGTCTAAATACAGCAGCAGAGATGATGATGATGATGATGATGAATACTTTATTCATCCCTTTCTGGAAATTCAAGCATCCAGTAGTTTACACAACTCATAACACTTACAAACAGTAAAAACAGTAAAATCACCAATTCTAATAATAAATAAATCAGCTACAACAACCGAATTAGAATCTGTATAGTAAGTTACATCTTTAAAAGGCACATAGTCCTAAGACTAACTAGTTTACTCAAGTTAAATAAACAGATAAAAATTTGCCGATTGTCCCTAAAAAAGCTTTACAGAGATGACAGGAAAATAATGCAACAAAGTTTGTTTCCAGAAGAGAATAGCGTCACAGTCCAGCTTAAGTCAGTTCAGTGGTGGTTCATTTCTGTTGTAAAAAAGTTATTAATTTAGTTCATTTATATATATAGCGGCTCTGGAGAAAACCGTGATGTCATCGTCCATGACATCTTTACTGCATTTCAGCGTCATATCAGTTTAAAAGAGTGTGTTTTGGTCACAATAAAGAGTCAGCGATGAGAGAGAGCCTATAAAGCCTCCCGTCGCTCTAGTGCAGACACACGCTAGTGCAGACACACGCTAGTGCAGACACGCTAATGCAGACACACGCTAGTGCAGACACACACTAGTGCAGACACGCTAGTGCAGACACACCCTAGTGCAGACACACGCTAGTGCAGACACACGCTAGTGCAGACACGCTAGTGCAGACACACCCTAGTGCAGACACACACTAGTGCAGACACGCTAGTGCAGACACACGCTAGTGCAGACACACGGTAGTGCAGACACACGCTAGTGCAGACACACACTAGTGCAGACACGCTAGTGCAGACACACCCTAGTGCAGACACACGCTAGTGCAGACACACGCTAGTGCAGACACGCTAGTGCAGACACACACTAGTGCAGACACGCTAGTGCAGACACACGCTAGTGCAGACACACACTAGTGCAGACACGCTAGTGCAGACACACCCTAGTGCAGACACACGCTAGTGCAGACACACGCTAGTGCAGACACGCTAGTGCAGACACACACTAGTGCAGACACGCTAGTGCAGACACACGCTAGTGCAGACACACACTAGTGCAGACACGCTAGTGCAGACACACCCTAGTGCAGACACGCTAATGCAGTGCAGACACGCTAGTGCAGACACACGCTAGTGCAGACACACGCTAGTGCAGACACGCTAATGCAGTGCAGACACACTAGTGCAGACACACGCTAGTGCAGACACACGCTAGTGCAGACACGCTAATGCAGTGCAAACACGCTAGTGCAGACACGCTAATGCAGTGCAGACACACTAGTGCAGACACACGCTAGTGCAGACACACGCTAGTGCAGACACGCTAATGCAGTGCAAACACGCTAGTGCAGACACACACTAGTGCAGACACGCTATTGCAGTGCAGACACACTAGTGCAGTGCAGATACGCTAGTGCAGACACACGCTAGTGCAGACACACGCTAGTGCAGACGCACATTACTACAGACACACGCTAGTGCAGACACGCTAATGCAGTGCAAACACGCTAGTGCAGACACACTAGTGCAGTGCAGACACACTAGTGCAGTGCAGACACACGCTAGTGCAGACATGCTATTGCAGTGCAGACACACACTAGTGCAGTGCAGATACGCTAGTGCAGACACACGCTAGTGCAGACACGCTAATGCAGTGCAAACACGCTAGTGTAGTGCAGACACACTAGTGCAGTGCAGACACACACTAGTGCAGTGCAGACACACGCTAGTGCAGACACGCTAATGCAGTGCAAACACGCTAGTGCAGACACACACTAGTGCAGTGCAGACACACACTAGTGCAGTGCAGACACACGCTAGTGCAGACACGCTAATGCAGTGCAAACACGCTAGTGCAGACACACGCTAGTGCAGACACGCTATTGCAGTGCAGATACGCTAGTGCAGACGCACATTACT
>NC_140229.1:482500-492500 GCF_951802725.1 Rutilus rutilus
CCGCACGTCAGAAATATGTGTCAAAAACACACAACATTTCTTCTCTTGTCACAGTCCATTATGCATTACATTAATCATGTAAATAATAGCATATTTTCAATTCAAAATGGTGAACTTTGAAAGAGTTGTTTGCATCACTGGGTTTTACTGTCGGTCATGAACATTTCTATGGTAAGGCAAGGCAAGGCAAGTTTATTTATATAGCACATTTCATACACAATGCCAATTCAAAGTGCTTTACATAGAAGAAATTAAAATAATAAAAAGACTAATTAAAACAGTTTAGAAAAAAAAAAAATACAGTACAAACAGTCGGACGAACATTGGCACAGTGCTCATTCATTAAATGCATAGCTAAACAGAAGTGTTTTGAGTCTGGATTTGAATGTGACTACAGTAGGAGCACATCTGATCTCCTCTGGAAGCTGTTCCAGCTGCGGCTGGCATAATAGCTAAAAGCAGACTCGCCATGCTTAGAGTGAACCCTTGGTATTTCTAGCTGATATGATCCTAATGATCTGAGTGATCTGTTGGGTTTATATTCAGTGAGCATATCTGCAATGTATTGAGGTCCTAGGCCATTGAATGATTTATATACCAGTAATAATACTTTAAAATCAATCCTAAATCTAACTGGGAGCCAGTGTAAAGACCTGAGGACTGGTGTGATATGTTCATATTTTCTGGTTCTGCTCAGAATCCTAGCGGCAATGTTCTGCATGAGCTGCAACTGTCTTATGGTCTTTTTGGGAAGGCCAGTGAGGAGTCCATTACAATAATCCACCCTGCTGGTGATGAAAGCATGCACAAGTTTCTCTAAGTCTTGTCTGGAAACAAAGCATCTAATTCTTGCAATATTTTTCAGATGATAGTATGCTGATTTAGTTATTGCTTTGACATGACTACTGAAACTAAGGTCTGACTCTAGTGTCACACCAAGATTCCTGACTTGATGTTTAGTTGTTTGACCCCTAGAGTGAAGGTATGCGTTCACCTTGAGAACTTCATCTTTGTTTCCAAACGCAATGACTTCAGTTTTGTCTTTGTTTAACTGAAGAAAGTTTTGACACATCCAACTGTTGACTTCATCAATGCATTGGCACAGGGAGTCAATGGGGCTGTAAAACAGTTCTCAAATACACACTCTTTCACTGAGAAACTACAGCGTTACGTCCGCACTCGTCTTCAGTGAACAGCAGCGCTGTAATATACACACATTATAGATATAGATTATAGATACACATCACCACACTGAACTCACCATACCATATTACTGCCATACTCCAAGACACATGATAAAAGATTAACCAAAAATGTCCGATTGATTAAAATGCTGAATCTGATATTACATTGTGTGTGTAAATGAACAGGATGGACTCGGTGCTGAAACCCAAAGCAGGACAATAGAGACGCCAGAATAACAATATTCATGATTCTGAAGATGAAAACACAGGATTATTGTAGATGAATATGCTTGATCTCTGTCACTGACTAGATATATCTACAGTAATGTCGGACACTTTTACTGTAACATCAGACATCTGGCATTATCAGGACACACACATATTCCCCCATCTCATACATTATATTCAATATTATATAGTAGTTTAATGTAGAACTGACATTGAAACTCTGAAAACTTTAATTTTTTTCTCACACAGTAATTTTTATTTTGGGTGAACTATCCACTATGCAGATTGTTGTGTTTTTGCATTGTGATATCTTGTGACACCCCAGTGAACAGTAAGCCCCGCCTTCTTTGATTTGATTGGCCGTTTCAATCATTTTGCAATAACTATATAACTTTTACAACTTTTAGTTTGATCAGACACAGCGGAGTGTCAGAGACTGCAGCAGAGAATGGGAAATAATGGGGAGACAATTCCTCCATTTCTCAGAAATAATAATAATAATAATAATAATTTGTTGCATTTATATAGTGCTTTTTGATTCACTACAAACAGGGAGAGCAGCAAGTTAACTCAATACCAGTTAACCCAGTTAACCCAGTTAACCCGGCTGACGGGTCACACACAGACTGACTGCAGTTACACGGTTAACTGCACGAATCATGAGTTAAACTAACCTGAACCCTTACATCTACAGCAACACTCAGATCCAGTCAACCTCTGAGTCAGCAGAACAGGCTGACCTCTGACCTCTGAGTCAGCAGAACAGGCCGACCTCTGACCTCTGAGTCAGCAGAACAGGCCGACCTCTGACCTCTGAGTCAGCAGAACAGGCCGACCTCTGAGTCAGCAGAACAGGCCGACCTCTGACCTCTGAGTCAGCAGAACAGGCCGACCTCTGACCTCTGAGTCAGCAGAACAGGCCGACCTCTGAGTCAGCAGAACAGGCTGACCTCTGACCTCTGAGTCAGCAGAACAGGCCGACCTCTGACCTCTGAGTCAGCAGAACAGGCCGACCTCTGACCTCTCAGTCAGCAGAACAGGCCGACCTCTGAGTCAGCAGAACAGGCCGACCTCTGACCTCTCAGTCAGCAGAACAGGCCGACCTCTGACCTCTGAGTCAGCAGAACAGGCCGACCTCTGACCTCTGAGTCAGCAGAACAGGCCGACCTCTGACCTCTCAGTCAGCAGAACAGGCCGACCTCTGACCTCTGAGTCAGCAGAACAGGCCGACCTCTGACCTCTCAGTCAGCAGAACAGGCCGACCTCTGACCCAGCAGAACAGGCCGACCTCTGACCTCTGAGTCAGCAGAACAGGCCGACCTCTGACCTCTCAGTCAGCAGAACAGGCCGACCTCTGACCTCTCAGTCAGCAGAACAGGCCGACCTCTGACCTCTGAGTCAGCAGAACAGGCCGACCTCTGACCTCTCAGTCAGCAGAACAGGCCGACCTCTGAGTCAGCAGAACAGGCTGACCTCTGACCTCTGACCCAGCAGAACAGGCCGACCTCTGACCTCTGAGTCAGCAGAACAGGCCGACCTCTGACCTCTCAGTCAGCAGAACAGGCCGACCTCTGACCTCTGAGTCAGCAGAACAGGCTGACCTCTGACCTCTCAGTCAGCAGAACAGGCCGACCTCTGACCCAGCAGAACAGGCTGACCTCTGACCTCTCAGTCAGCAGAACAGGCCGACCTCTGAGTCAGCAGAACAGGCCGACCTCTGACCTCTCAGTCAGCAGAACAGGCCGACCTCTGACCTCTCAGTCAGCAGAACAGGCTGACCTCTGACCCAGCAGAACAGGCCGACCTCTGACCTCTGAGTCAGCAGAACAGGCCGACCTCTGACCTCTCAGTCAGCAGAACAGGCCGACCTCTGACCTCTCAGTCAGCAGAACAGGCCGACCTCTGACCTCTCAGTCAGCAGAACAGGCTGACCTCTGACCTCTGAGTCAGCAGAACAGGCTGACCTCTGACCTCTGAGTCAGCAGAACAGGCTGACCTCTGAGTCAGCAGAACAGGCCGACCTCTGACCTCTCAGTCAGCAGAACAGGCCGACCTCTGACCTCTCAGTCAGCAGAACAGGCCGACCTCTGACCTCTCAGTCAGCATACAGAATTTACATCTTAATACATCCAAATAAAAATAAATGTAAAAAACCTTCCCGGCTGTACTAATTGATATTCATTAAAGATGTGACAAGTCTTTCTTGCTTATTTACTGACAGTGTTCCCCAGACTGGTGCAATAATCCCCAGTCTCCTGAAGAATATGAATACAATTTGGCTTGGATCCTGACCAATTCTTTTTGTGCAAATCCTCCTGAGAAAAGTTTCTTGAATTTAGTTTTTTTAATTTAGTTTTTTTAATTTAGTTTTTTTCATGTCATCACATTGTTTAGAGCATAAGAAACAAATGGTAAAAAACATTTTTGAAAAATGATATTTTCTTCATGTGTTATGCTATGTCCTCTGTAGTGGACGCCAGGACTCTGACACCAGGATAGAATTATATGTATAGGCAAATATATTTTTTTCAATCACCAGTAAATTTTGGGGTTTCAGGATTTTTTTTAACCAAAATTAGTATACAGATGATTCTCAACTATGTTATGAAAGATATAACAGAATGAATTGATACACCATTTTACTTTATGCAATATGTGGGTAAAATGGCCATAAATGAATATTCCCATTCAATGCAATGTATCTATACACTGTATCTAATGTGCACAATAATGTGTTCTTGGAGCAACATTTAATGAAAAAAGAAGTGTAATAAGTGGAGTAATAATTAGCAACATTTTAATAATAATATCTAATATTTCATAGGAATATTGATGTATAATTTATTTCCATATTCTCTTGTTGTGTCTCCCAGAATGCCTGACAAACATGATGTAGTCCTGGTGTCTCTACAGTATGAAATCAACGCCCTGTTCTGGAACAAAAAGTCATTTTTTTATTTGAAACCCCAGAACATTTTCCTAAGATGTTGGTTTTATGAAATACAATTTGAAAAGTAGTCCGATTTAAATGATAATTACAATATATTATCATATTTCCTACATTTGATCACTAAATTAATGTCAGACATTTTTAAAGACCAAGGAGTTGTTGTTGTCATGGTGAAACCTCCAAACATTTGATATCTCTGAAAAGTCCTGAATGTGGACACACAGGTCGTGTCATGTGACATGTATGATGTCAGAGACATTCACTAAAATATAATGTCCACTACAGTGGATAAAAGTCTATTCCTGGGTCCCAGGAGGATATGAATTTTTCCCAAAATAAAAAAACGTTGTACAATAAAAGTTAAATTATTATTATTATTATTACTTTCATTGGAATACTACATACATATATGTCAAAAACAGGCCGAGACCTGCTGATGATGAACGACTGTATAATGATGGACTGGCCAGAAGAACTGAACGTGTTCTCTTCTCTCAGAGGTGTTTGTCGAACGCTGGCCGTAATCACTGTGCAAACACACACACCCACACCTGAACACACAAACACACACACACACCCACACCTGAACACACAGCAGAGCTCACCTGGCCGACAGCGCTGAGGGATGCTGGGTAATTCATACGCCGCCTGACTCAGCACAAAAACCGTAGAGAACACGAGTTAGTGGAGACGAGAGCGTGACGCCTGTGTGGTGAACCTCTGATTCTCTGAATGTTAAGTCTATTTCTGGCATTGATAAACAGCTCCTCACTCTCAGTAGGTCACTGCGAGCACAGGCCACCATAAATATTTCATATTTCATCAGTCTCGCTCTGCTCGTGTTGCAGAAGCAGCTGGAGATCTGACTGAGGGATTGCCGATAAACACACCAAACTCACAGCAAGAACCAGAGTCGACTACATCTAGAGACGTTCACATCACAAGCGTGAATATGATATCATAACGTTTAATATGATAAGTTTAGACTTCTTAATGTCTAGTTAAATCTCAACATGTCAAATCACTACATCTAGACCTAATTCACATCTATATCTTAAACAATATTTTAATAAATATGCCACTTATCATCCGATCGTGGTTGTATCTCTCTATTAGTGTTACTCGATCTTAGTGCTGCATTTGACACTATTGACCACAACATTCTTTTAAATAGACTCGAACATTATGTTGGCATTAGTGGAATTGTATTAGCATGGTTTAAATCATACTTATCTGACCGTTATCAGTTTGTAGCAGTAAATGATGAGATGTCTCATCGATCACAAGTTCAGTATGGCGTACCACAAGGCTCAGTACTAGGACCGCTGCTGTTCACTCTGTACATGCTACCCTCACACACACACACACACACACACACACTCTGTACATGCTACCCTTAGGAGATATCATTAGGAAGCATGGCATTAGTTGTCACTGTTATGCTGACGATACTCAGCTCTATATTTCTTCACGCCCTGACGAAACTTACCAATTCACAAAATTAACAGAACAGCTGATATAAAAGACTGGATGACTAGTAATTTCCTACTAAATTCTGAACAAAAAACAGAGATTCTAATTATTGGACAAAATCTTCCTCACGTAATAATCTAGAATACTGTCTAACACTTGATGGCTGCTCTGTCAAGTCTTCGTCGTCAGTTAGGAACCTGGGTGTGTGTGTGTGTGTGTGTGTGTGTGTGTGTGCTCTTTGATACCAATCTTTCATTTGAAAGTCACGTGTCTAGTATCTGTAAAACCGCATTCTTCCATCTTAAAAATATATCTAAATTACGTCATATGCTCTCATTGACAAATGCAGAACAGTTAGTCCATGTGTTCATGAGCTCAAGGCTAGATTACTGTAATGCTCTACTGGGTGGTTGCCCTGCACGCTTAATAAACAAACTACAGCTGGTCCAAAACGCAGCAGCTCGAGTTCTTACCAGAACCAGGAAGTATGACCATATTAGCCTGGTTCTGTCAACACTGCATTGGCTCCCTATTAAACATCGTATACATGTTAAAATATTGCTGATTACTTACAAAGCACTAAATGGTTTAGCTCCGCAGTGCTTGAGCGAGCTCTTAACGCATTATAGTCCTTCACGTCTATTGCGATCTCAAAATTCCGGCCAGTTGATAATACCTAGAATATCAAAATCGACTGCTGGCGGTAGATCCTTCTCCTAGGCCCTGTTCACACCTGGTATTCAGATGTGTTTTGGTTGATCACATCACAAGTGGATGATGCTAAATACAGTTTGTGTAACAGCATGTGTAAATTGCGTGAGCTTCTTTCGTCCATTAGATCGAAAGATATGAAATAGTGCATACATTTATCCACATTACTCCATATCAGTGTAATGAATCGATCTTCAAGTAGAAGGAACTGGATGAATATTTGAATGCTACTGATCTCGATCTAAACTCTGACCTGTAATGCTGCCTGAATCATAATCATAAGCCGTGTTTCCACCGCAGGAACTTTCCCAGGGAACGAGGGACTTTGGGCTGGGACTCGTGTGTTTCCACCGCAGGAATCAGGGTCTAAATGAAGAAGGAAACACTGGTAAATATCCCCCCCTCAGAAAGTCCCTGCTGGTGAGGTGGTACTCTCTCAGAGTCCAGGAGCTTTCGGGATGCGGGACTTGTGCACTGAACATGCTGATTGGTCGAGTTCATGCCGCATTTTGATTGGTTGACTCCATGCAGCATTTCAGTTCAACCTGTTGCAGTGCGTGTAGGAACAGTTGTTTGCTCTTCGACTTAACAACGGAGTTTCAAAAATACGGCCGATGGACCGACGACGAGGTTCAGGCTTTATTGAGCTTAAATCCAGAGGATGAAATCCAGCGGGAACTAAAGTCGTGCGCAGTCCTACGTCACCGGACTAATAGCCTAATCTTCCCGGTGCTATAGACCGCGGTGGAGATGCAGACAGCAACAGGTCCTGGGAATAAAGTTTCTGGGAAAGATTGTTCCGGGTAATGTTGGTGGAAGCGCGGATGTACACCGCTGGGTCGCTGGCCAGAGCAGAACTGAGCGATTGAGGGTTCTCCCAAGGGTTTTTCCTTTATTCTGTCACTGGTGGAGTTTGTGTTCATCTCACTGTCGCCCTGGCTTCATTAGCTAATACTTAATACTTAATTAGTTAATAGATACTTAATATTCAACATTATTATTGATCTGACTGTATGAGAGCTGAGCTGAGCTGATGACATCACTGTTTTCTGCAGAGCGGCTGCTACAGCTTTCTGTGTAACACATGTAATGCAATTAATACATCATTTATGATTCACACCAAGAGTAAATCTAAAGTGCACATATGAGTGTGTGTCTGTGTGTGTGTGCGTGCATGTGAGCGAGTGTTGTGTGTGTGAGTGTGTGAGAGTTAGTGTGTATGTATGTGTTTGTGTGTGAGTGTGTGTATGTGTTAGTGTGTATGTATGTGTGTGAGAGAGTGTGTGTGTTTGTGTGTGTGTGTGTGTGTGCATGCATGTGAGCCAGTGTTGTGTGTGTGTGTGTGTGAGTGAGAGTTAGTGTGTATGTATGTGTGTGAGAGAGTGTGTGTGTTTGTGTGTGAGTGTGTGTATGTGTGTGTGAGAGAGTTAGTGTGTGTATGTGTGTGTGAGAGAGTGTGTGTGTGTGTGTGTGTGTGTGTGTGTGTGTTTGTGTGTGTGTGTGTGTGTGTGTGTGTGTGTGTGTTTGTTTGTGTGTGTGTGTGTGTGTGTGTGTGTGTGTGTGTGTGTGTGTGTGTGTGTGTGCATGCATGTGAGCGAGTGTTGTGTGTGTGTGTGTGTGTGTGTGTGTGTGTGTGTGAGAGTTAGTGTGTATGTATGTATGTGTGAGTGAGTGAGTGTGTGTGTTTGTGTGTGAGTGTGTGTATGTGTGTGTGTGAGAGTTAGTGTGTGTATGTGTGTGTGAGAGAGTGTGTGTGTGTGTGTGTGTGTGTTTGTGTGTGTGTGTGTGTGTGTGTGTGTGTGTGTGTGTTTGTGTGTGTGTGTGTGTGTGTGTGTGTGTGTGTGTGCATGCATGTGAGCGAGTGTTGTGTGTGTGTGTGTGTGTGTGTGTGTGTGTGTGTGTGTGTGTGAGAGAGTTAGTGTGTATGTATGTGTGTGAGAGAGTGTGTGTGTGTGTGTGTGTGTGTGTGTGTGTGTGTGTGTGTGTGTGTGTGTGTGTGTGTGAGTCTGTGTGTTTGTATAAAAGTACAACACTGACAGAATGCGTCAAACACTGTATCCTGATCTTCATCAAATGTCATAATAACATAGTGTGATATTTTACTGATAATTTTACTGTAGTCCTGATATCAGACTTTAGATTGATCAGCATTATCATGATCATGAGGACGGTGGAGTCAGATTGACCTGAAGGCACACACACCTCACAGTCAGACCCAACAAATATGAAGGAGTTCCAGATTGGAAAAGAAAACGTCGCTGTGATTTTCACAGCTCACCCCGTCGTAGAAATCTGTGTCACAAATGAGGTAAAATCACAGTATCACCAGTGTTGCTCGTGCAGCTGATTTTACACACAGGTTTAATGAGCAGAAACACAGCGAACTGATTCTCTAATGTGTTTCTAGTCATTAACGCTCAGCGTTTTCTGGCCTTTTGTTCTGCACAGAGCCTGAACAGTTTGACCAGGTCTCCTGTGTTTGACGGAGGGGAAATTTTCCTCTTTCACTGGGAAACATGAGCCAGGCAGCCATCATCATCGCCATGGCAACACACATCTCAATCCCTCAGCCGCTCACAATGGCAGATGCTCGATGTGCCAGGAGAAGTGCTGGCGTTCCGGATCGCTCTCAGAGCTTCTAGAACCCGTCTGGAACCCGATCGCTGGCGATGAACCTGCCAAACCGTGCGTTAAAACTGAGGTTTGAAGAGCTGAGCACAAGCTGCAGGTCAAGAGACAGGCCTGCGTAGGAGTCGCAATCAAATCCCATGGCATGTTCATGGACTGCATGGAATAATTCGATTTGTGGAGATAATGTACGGTCTGTGGTCACAACAATCAGGAGAAGAACTGCATCATTTCATTAGGAGCTCATGCATGTCATTAAACGAGCTTTCTGCCAGAATCCTGAGAAACCACTCCTTCTGTAGGGCTGGTTCAAGATCTACAGACAGTTTTTTAAAAGTTGAACTTATTTTAACTTGAGCATCGCGTTTTTAGAACGGCCGAAGAAGTCCGTCAAGCGTTTTTCATTGAAAAACACGGAAAAACACGGAAAAACACGGGAAAAGTGGCGCGGTGTAATGGAATAAACGCGTTCATTGTACTTCACTAATGATGATCGAGGTTTTACACGAGGCCTTCGGTCAGTCTGAGCTCTCCGTGGTGCTGAAACTGAGGACAATCAGCACGAGCGCGAACAATAAAGCAGCGCGCGCTAAAGTTTCATGTGCATGAAAAGTTGCATGACTGTTATGCAACACAACAACACGCAGAGCCTTATGAAGCTGGTGTCTGGAAATACACCATCTGATACACAACTGAAGCCCAAAAACACGTTATTTAGAGAGAGAGAGAGAGAGAGAGAGAGAGAGAGAGAGAGAGAGAGAGAGAGAGAGAGAGAGAGAGAGAGACAGATCGCACCCCGCGCCAGGATTTTTAGGTTTCACGCGCG
>NC_140229.1:497500-500000 GCF_951802725.1 Rutilus rutilus
CAAGTTGACGTGGTAGATCTGCTCACCCCTTCGTCTCCCAGGCTGACGCAACCTATAATTTACGGGTCCAACTCTCTCAACGATTGTGTACGGGCCCTGCTAGGAGGCCAGGAATTTACAGGCCACATTGGGTACTAAGACCAGGACTTGGTCGCCAGGAAGAAACTCCCGGGGCTGCGCTGGCCGATCATAGAGTCGCTGCTGGGCACGCTGGGATTCAAGTCAAGTCAAGTCACCCTCATTTATACAGTGCTTTAACAATACAGATTGTTTCAAAGCAGCTTTACAGTGATAATAGGAAATTAAAGTAACAGATCATTTTGGATTTACAGCAGCTCTAGAATAAAGTTATTGTCCAGCTAAAGTTAGTTTTTGATTTATTCACTTCTATTGCAGAGATCATTAGTTATTAACTTAGGGGCCGCTAACATGACACCATTTTAACTGAAAACAGAAACTTTTAATGTGCCCGTTCATTTGCACGACAACAGTGTTTGGAGCTCGAGAACACAAACTTTGAAATAGGTTCCAAGGTGCAGGTTTTGGAATGTTTTTAAAAACTTTATCATCTCCGTGTAAACTTCAAAAACGTGAATCTGTGAAAACGGTGACTGCATGCACATGCATATTATGTGCTTAAGTCTATAGGTATGCGCATTTGAATATATATGTGCGCAGGCGCGTATTCTTTCTTTACAAATTGACATCGTCAAATTACTTGTCCGGCCTGCAAAATACATTTTTTTTTGTTGTTTCCGTGTATCCATGTGAAACGGTGGTCCGTGTATCCATTCAATAAGGTGGTCCTTGACCAGAGGCATTATCCATTCAATTCTTTCTCTCATCTCTCAAATATGCTCAACCACCGTATGGTGGGGGGGAAGGTTGTTGCTCCCAGGCCTCCTTGGCAAAGTCTAGCAACCCGCAGATTTGTCGTTCAAACAGCAACTCGAATGGGGTAAAGCCGGTGGAAGCTTGGGGCACTTCTCGTATCCCAAAGAGCACAGAGGGGATCATTCGGTCCCAGTCGCGCCCATCCTCAGGTCTGATTAAAGCGTTCCACTAGGCCATCTGTCTCGAGGTGGTACACTGAGGTGCGCAGATGTTTCACTTGCAACAACTTACACAGACCGGCCATGACCCGGGAAGCAAAGGGGGTGCCCTGGTCCGTCAGAATTTCAGATGGAATCCTCACTCGGCTGCAAAGGGTAAACAACTCCTGGGCGATGGCCACAGGATAGCGAGTGGCATAATCCACCAGGACCAAAACGTATTCGTAGCCCTGTGCAGACTTTGGCAGCGGCCCCACGATGTCCATCCTAATGCGTGAAAACGGCACCTCTATAACCGGTGGCGGAATCAGGGGGGCAGGGGCAGGTCTCTGAGGAGCAGTTCGTTGGCATACTGTGATGTTACATATGACACTGAAGCTTCAAAGCGCGTATCTAGTACACAGTGCAATTTCTCATGAAGCTCCGTGCCGGAGTGCGTATTTTTCCAGAGAAACACGTGATCACTGAAAAACGAAGCCTAATTTTTCTTTCCCAGACTCTAAGTTGAAGTCCATTTACTAGCATGTTTTATATATTAGCCTTTATTACATGAGATATGCCTGATAGTCCCGCCGCACTTCAGAATTCATCCCTGGCCAGTGGAAGCGATCTCTAATCCGCTGCAATGTGTTCTCTGCGGCGAGGTGGCCGGCAAGCGGACAGGACTCTGCCAGGTCGAGGAACATCTCTGTTTTGCTCCTTGGTAGTACAAGCAGTTCCTATAGTTCCTCCCGTCTTTTCGCTACACAGTATAACAAGTCATTCTTTACAATGAAGTGTGGAGAGGGGTGTGGCTGGTGTTCGGTGACCACTGACTACCCTGACTTGTGACCAGCAGTGTTTCAAGTGATGGTCCTCTCGTTGTTCTCTTCCTAGGGATCCGTTCCTTGTGATCTGCTGGAAAAGATCAGAGAAGACTTCAAGATTAGTTTGAGGAGACTCACCTCTCACTCTCCGATGTGAGGTAAGCTTGGCGAACTCTTGGTTTCCGGTGTTGCAGAAATTGAGACGGTTTGGCCGGCACATACCTTGTGTCACCGTGAACGCAGGTGATTGGGAGGAGGGACTGGCCAAGCTTTGTGGTTCCGAGAAGCTGGGGTTGGATAAGGCTGACCCGTGTCCAGAATGGCTCGAACTCAACGGCCGTTCACCCGGACTTCCTCCTCTGGGGCTCCGACGGGGACGTTAAGGTGCAAAATACATCCTGCCATCCAGGCTTGGGCTTGGGGTGGATTTGGGTCAGTCGGCATAAGCTCATCCTGTCCAGGTGCTCGAGAAGAGCTTTCTTCAGAAAATCAGTCATCCAGGTGGGTTGGTGGGAGGGAGAAATAAACCTGTTGGGGGTTCCCCAGTTAGAAGGGGTGTTAACTTTTGGATCCATTCCGACTTTTCCCAGCCCCCTCTCCATGCGACAACCTGAAATGTGTGCAAAAAAGCTTCGGGGTCAT
>NC_140229.1:505000-525000 GCF_951802725.1 Rutilus rutilus
TAATAATGTCAGATGTGTGTGCTGTAAAAGGAGTAACACTGAGTTTGAGCGTGATGTTTGCAGTGCTGACAGTACGAGTGTGATGGTGTGTATCGGATCTTTCTGTGTGTTTGGACTCATAACAGTAACATATGAGACAGAAGGAGGCGTTCCTGAGGACCGGCTGGACTAGTCTGACTGTAATTTCCTTCTTCAGACTCTCATTAACTGTCCTCAACGGAGACGCAGAGTCACACAAACCCCAGAACAGCAGAAGAACTGAGACATTCGACCGGCTCAGATTACAGGTGAGAAACCAGCAGAAGCTCACTGGATCCGACAGATTAAAGGCGGTTATGCAGTTCTGAATCTCCTCGTTTATATACAGTGTTTATGAATGTGTGTTTGTGAACGTGAGCTGCTCTGTTAATTTACAACTGAAGAACTGTTGATTAACTCAGGAGAACAGCAGAGAGAGTTTACCCGCAGTCTGAAGTCTGAAGCATCTAATAATGAGTTAAAGATTGTCATTAGCCGACTGTGATGAAGAGGACCTGAAGGAGAACTGTGACTGAATGATATTAATGCAGCCTGGTTTCTCCACTTCTGTGTCCTGATGGAGTTCAGGATCACGTGGGTTTAAAGACACGTAAGATCGGCTGTATTATAAGTGTCCACTAGTCTCTCCTGTGAAGGCCTCCTTCCCCACAGATTAAACATTAGCAAAATGATTCCAGTTCACATGGATTCATGGAAACGGTTAATAATTCTGCATTATGCTGCCAGACAAGTAATGTAGTGATGTCACTTTGTAAAGAAGGACTACGCGCCTGCGCATATAGATATATTCAAACACACATATCATAGACTTAACACGAGATACGCATGTGCACGCCGCCACCGTTTCACAGATTCACGTTTTTGAAGTTTACACAGAGATGATAAAGTTTTTCAAGAATTTTCAAAACTTGTGCCTTGGATCCTGTTTCAGAGTGTGTTCTCGAGCTCCAAACACTGTTGTGTGTGAATGAACGGCCAGAACACATTAAAAGTTTCTGTCTTATGTTAGAACGGTGTCGTGTTAGCGGCCCCTAAGTTAATAACTAATGATCTTTACAACGGAAGTGAATCAATCAAAACTAACTTTATCTGGACAATAACTTTATTCTAGATCTGCTGTAAAGCCTAAACAATCTCTGTTACTGTAATCTCCTGTTATCACTGTAAAGCTGCTGTGAAACATCTATATTGTTAAAGCGCTGTATAAATGAAGGAGACTTGACTATTATTGATTTGACTGAATCAAATGAATTTATCTGTATAAGAAATAGCGTAATGACGTAGAAATAGCGTAATGTAGAAATAGCGTAGTAATGTAGAAATAGCGTAATGATGTAGAAATAGCATAATAATGTAGAAATAGCGTAATGATGTAGAAATAGCGTAATAATATAGAAATAGCGTAGTGATGTAGAAATAGCGTAATGACGTAGAAATAGCGTAATGACGTAGAAATAGCGTAGTGATGTAGAAATAGCGTAGTGATGTAGAAATAGCGTAATGATGTAGAAATAGCGTAATGATGTAGAAATAGCGTAATGATGTAGAAATAGCGTAATAATGTAGAAATAGCGTAATGACGTAGAAATAGCGTAATGACGTAGAAATAGCTTAGTGATGTAGAAATAGCGTAGTGATGTAGAAATAGCGTAATGATGTAGAAATAGCGTAATGATGTAGAAATAGCGTAATGATGTAGAAATAGCGTAGTGATGTAGAAATAGCGTAATGACGTAGAAATAGCGTAATGATGTAGAAATAGCGTAATAATGTAGAAATAGCGTAGTGATGTAGAAATAGCGTAATGATGTAGAAATAGCGTAATGATGTAGAAATAGCGTAGTGATGTAGAAATAGCGTAATGATATAGAAATAGCGTAGTGATGTAGAAATAGCGTAATGATGTAGAAATAGCGTAATGATGTAGAAATAGCGTAATAATGTAGAAATAGCGTAGTGACGTAGAAATAGCGTAATGACGTAGAAATAGCGTAATGACGTAGAAATAGCGTAGTGATGTAGAAATAGCGTAATGATGTAGAAATAGCGTAGTGATGTAGAAATAGCGTAATGACGTAGAAATAGCGTAATGACGTAGAAATAGCGTAATGACGTAGAAATAGCGTAGTGATGTAGAAATAGCGTAATGATGTAGAAATAGCGTAGTGATGTAGAAATAGCGTAATGATGTAGAAATAGTGTAATGACGTAGAAATAGCGTAGTGATGTAGAAATAGCGTAATGATGTAGAAATAGCGTAGTGATGTAGAAATAGCGTAATGATGTAGAAATAGCGTAATAATGTAGAAATAGCGTAATGACATAGAAATAGCGTAATGACATTTGACGCGCTGAACAAGACACTTATTCAACGTTCCTGTTGAATAAAGTGTAGTATAAACGAGTGTCTCGTCCTCCTATAATCCTCCTCTTCTGCGTGTGTGAAGTGGAGCAGGACAACGGCCCACCAGTGCTGCTTCAGACTCTCATCCACACACGACTGATTTTGGGCAGTTTATTTAGTTTATGTAAACACTACGTTCGGATGCATCAATCAGATTGAATTCGGTCCGATTGAAACAAAAGCTGTGCATGTAAACGTCGCCATTGATTCTGTTATTCTCCTGTCTAACCCTGTGGAGCAGCTGGAGTTAGCCTGTGTTTTCTCCTCCTCAGGACAGAAGCTCAGGATGACGGAGAGCGTGCGGCGCCTGGTGTCCAAAGACGGCCACAGTAACGTGAAGATCGATAACGTGGAGGGAATGATCAAGCTGTTCCTGCACGACATCTGGACCACGGTGGTGGACATCAAATGGCGTTACAAGATCACTCTCTTCGCCTCCACCTTCGTCATGACGTGGTTCGTGTTCGGTGTCGTGTTCTACCTCATCGGCCTGAGCCACGGCGACTTCGACTCGGACCCGTCCTCCAATCACACGCCGTGCGTGATGAACGTGGACTCGCTAACCGGCGCGTACCTGTTCTCCCTGGAGACCCAGAGCACCATCGGCTACGGCTTCCGGCACGTGTCTGAGGAATGTCCTCTCGCGATCCTGACGCTAGTGCTACAGCTAGTGCTAACAGGGCTAGCCGAGATCTTTGTCACCGGAGCGTTTCTCGCTAAGCTAGCGCGACCGAAGAAGCGTGCGGGCAGCATCCGGTTCAGTCGCATGGCGGTGGTGTGTGTGCGCGACGGGAGGCTACGTCTCATGGTACGCGTCGCTAACCTAAGGAACAGCCTGTTGATTCAGTGCCAGCTCTCAGGGAAACTTCTATCAACTCGCGTCACGCAAGAGGGAGAGAAGATCCTCGTTCATCAGGAGAACGTTGACTTCCAGCTGGACGAGAGCGGAGAGTGTCCGTTCCTCTTGCTACCGCTAACCTTCTCGCATGCGCTGGACGAGAGAAGTCCGCTAGCTAACCTCACGGCGGACGAGCTCACGAGACGAGAGTTCGAGCTGCTCGTGACCCTGAACGGGACCGTCGAGTCCACGGCCTCCTCCTGCCAGAGCCGGACCTCATACACGCCTCAGGAAATCCTGTGGGCTCACGAGTTCACGCCGGTGCTGTCCCACATGAGCGGGGGGAAACTCACCGCGGACCTCAGCGTGTTCGACAGGGTGACGGTGTGCCCGCCGATGAGCCTCTGCGACACGGAGAAGCTCCAGCTGGAGGAGGAGTACAGGCGGGAGTGAGGAGAGCCGGGAGATCTGCGTGACGGAAACACTCCATTACTCCTCATTCCTGTCGATCGAAGTGAATCGGGAATGATTTATCTGCGGCTTTATTTAAAGTGTGATTTATTCCTGTGATCAAAGCTGCATTTATTTATTTAAAAATACAGTAAAAATCACAAAATATTATTCGAATATAAATCAGCTGTTTTCTATGTGAATATACACTCACCTAAAGGATTATTAGGAACACCATACTAATACTGTGTTTGACCCCCTTTCGCCTTCAGAACTGCCTTAATTCTACGTAGCATTGATTCAACAAGGTGCTGAAAGCATTCTTTAGAAATGTTGGCCCATATTGATAGGATAGCATCTTGCAGTTGATGGAGATTTGTGGGATGCACATCCAGGGCACGAAGCTCCCGTTCCACCACATCCCAAAGATGCTCTATTGGGTTGAGATCTGGTGACTGTGGGGGCCATTTTAGTACAGTGAACTCATTGTCATGTTCAAGAAACCAATTTTAAATGATTCAAGCTTTGTGACATGGTGCATTATCCTGCTGGAAGTAGCCATCAGAGGATGGGTACATGGTGGTCATAAAGGGATGGACATGTTAAGAAACAATGCTCAGGTAGGCCG
Source organism: Rutilus rutilus (assembly GCF_951802725.1). Taxonomy (NCBI): domain Eukaryota; kingdom Metazoa; phylum Chordata; class Actinopteri; order Cypriniformes; family Leuciscidae; genus Rutilus; species Rutilus rutilus. The sequence continues at coordinate 509,360 of NC_140229.1, forward strand.
TGGCATTTAAACGATGCCCAATTGGCACTAAGGGGCCTAAAGTGTGCCAAGAAAACATCCCCCACACCATTACACCACCACCACCAGCCTGCACAGTGGTAACAAGGCATGATGGATCCATGTTCTCATTCTGTTTACGCCAAATTCTGACTCTACCATCTGAATGTCTCAACAGAAATCGAGACTCATCAGACCAGGCAACATTCTTCCAGTCTTCAACTGTCCAATTTTGGTGAGCTCCTGCAAATTGTAGCCTCTTTTTCCTATTTGTAGTGGAGATGAGTGGTACCCGGTGGGGTCTTCTGCTGTTGTAGCCCATCCGCCTCAAGGTTGTGCGTGTTGTGGCTTCACAAATGCTTTGCTGCATACCTCGGTTGTAACGAGTGGTTATTTCAGTCAAAGTTGCTCTTCTATCAGCTTGAATCAGTCGGCCCATTCTCCTCTGACCTCTAGCATCAACAAGGCATTTTCGCCCACAGGACTGCCGCATACTGGATGTTTTTCCCTTTTCACACCATTCTTTGTAAAACCTAGAAATGGTTGTGCGTGAAAATCCCAGTAACTGAGCAGATTGTGAAATACTCGGACCGGCCCGTCTGGCACCAACAACCATGCCACGCTCAAAATTGCTTAAATCACCTTTCTTTCCCATTCTGACATTCAGTTTGGAGTTCAGGAGATTGTCTTGACCAGGACCACACCCCTAAATGCATTGAAGCAACTGCCATGTGATTGGTTGATTAGATAATTGCATTAATGAGAAATTGAACAGGTGTTCCTAATAATCCTTTAGGTGAGTGTATAGTAAAGTGTAATTTATTCCTGTGATCAAAGCTGATTTTTTAAAATAAAAAATACAGTAAAAATCACAAATGAATGTGTGAGTAAGTGTTTCTTGATCATCAAATCATCATATTAGAGTGATTTCTGAAGGATCATGTGACACTGAAGACTGTGATGCTGAAGAGTAATGATGCTGAAAATTCAGCTTCGATCTCAGGAATAAATTACACTTTACTGTATATTCACATAGACAACAGCTGATTGTCTTATTTAATCAGAATATAATGTCTTACTTCACCATCAATCGCTTTAAATGATCCTCCACCTTCACATAGAGACACTTTCACCATCCAATCTATCCACAGTTTGTATTTTCTGGTTTGTTTTACTCATAATATATTTTAATCCATATCAGAACTAATGCAATTGTTTTAGAAAAAACTATTTGATCCATGTTTCCCCTTGAATAAATATGAGAATTATATTTGTGTTTTAAATCCAACTAGAGTTTCTACATTGAAAGATACATTGTCTTCAAATGATTATACAGTTCATGACTGTTGTGGCAACAGAGACGCTCGGACAGCCTGTGTGTGTGTGTGTGTGTGTGTGTGTGTGTGTGTGTGTGTGTGTGTGTGTGTGTGTGTGTGTGTGTGTGTTGTGATGATCCGGTAAGTGACGCCCCGTATCTAGACGATGGGTGATTCCACGAGTGGTTTCATCACGCTCACTGGATGCCTATTGTTCTACTCCTCGGCGCTCCACATTTTGTTTGTTTACATTGTTAACCTTTCCGTTGCTACACTTACACTGGAGCCACATTACATTACATTACAGTTCATAACTACATCATCCTCTACATTACTGATTTGACTGATGCTACATTTGCACTTGTTTGCTTTAGTTTTCTGTTCTGTTAATAAATCTTGAGTTAAATCTGACGACAGAGTGTGTCCCTTCCTTTGTAGCGGCCTTTTGGAGCCACAGGTCCTAACAGTGTGTGTGTGTGAGAGAGAGAGAGTATGTGTGTGTGTGTGTGTTTTGAGGCAACAGTATATGCTAGTCTCTGTCTATGAAAGAAACAAGAGGCAATGTGGGTGTTTCTTTACTCAAACGAGAAGAACGACGTTGTTGAAAATAGTTTATTAAAATTATTCAGTAGAAAACCATATAATTTATCCAAATATATGTTTTCTTCCCTTTGTCAACAATCTCAGAGCATCAGGGCGTCTCTGAGCGAACTGATCTGATCTGGGTTCAGTCGGTCAGAGCCCGTGTGCTGCCAGTCCAGCGTCATACGAACACGCGTGTGTGTGTTCACTGTAAACAACTGATAATACAGAGAATCATCAAACTGCCGTTTCTCTACGTCTGTGATAAAATGTCTGTTTGGCTGGCTGAGATCAACTCGTAGTGTTTAAATGCATAAGTTATATATCTATTATATAAAAAGAATTATAACACTGAACTGTATACTTCAATCTAACAAACGCACAGCGTTTGTGACTCAGAACATCATAATAATTAATAATAATACTGGTATCTTTGGTACATCTCTTCAGCTGGATCCCTCTATAAGGTATGGAAGCTGGTTTCCGCCACAGAAGAAAAGAAGAAAAAAAGTAATTGCGACTTTTTATATAAACTCGGAATTGCGAGAAAAAAGTCAGAATTGCGAGATAAAAAGTCAGAATTGTGGATATAAACTTGGAATTGCGAGAAAAAGTCAGAATTATGCGATATAAACTCGCAATTGTGAGAAAAAGTCAGTATTGCGAGAAAATCTAAATTGCAAATATAAACTCGGAATTGCAAGAAAAAGTCAGAATTACGAGATATAAACTAGGTATTGCGAGAAATATTTCAGAATTGTGAGATATAACTAGGAATTGCGAGAATATTGCGAGATATAAACTCGCAATTGTGAGAAAAAGTCAGTATTGCGAGAAAAAGTCAGAATTGTGGATATAAACTCGGAATTGCGAGAAAAAGTCAGTATTGCGAGATAAAAAGTCAGAATTGTGGATATAAACTTGGAATTGCGAGAAAAAGTCGGAATTGCAAGATATAAACTAGGTATTGCGAGAAATATTTCAAAAATGCGAGATATAAACACAATTGTGAGAAAAAGTCAGTATTGCGAGAAAGTCAAAATTGCAGATATAAACTCTTAATTGCGAGATAAAAAGTCGCAGTCACCTGGCGTGAACTAGCTCCCATAGTAAGGCACGTGTTCATATAAATGCACCTCGGTCTTTAAAGGTTGGATGTCATTAAAAACATCTGAAAGCTTTAAATTCCAGTTTTCGCCATTTTCAAGGCAAGTATCGATCTCTGATGCCATACGGGCGACATAATACTGATAAAATATGGCAAGAGATTAATCTTCATCTTCTCACATACCTCAGCGTCCTCTCTCACCTCACACGCCTGTCTCTCTTCCTCCGACCTGTCTCACGTTCTCTCTCTCTCTCTGAACTCCCTCTGATATGTTTGTACAATAAGGTACACATGAACATATAGCTGAATAAGTACTTGATCATGCAGCATAAAAGCCTCTTTTACATGTTATATTGCCACTTTCACATTCCCGTCGCTGAATCCACGCGGCTCCCGGATTCCAGACGCTTTCTCCTGCTTTATATCCGGCGAGTGCCGGCGGATGGTTGGGATTCTCCAGTTTGGTGTCTTGAGATGTTTGTGATGTAGATGTCTAGTAGTAGGAGGGCATGTGTGTGGGGGGGTGTCGTGGTCCGGGGTAGATTCCCGATCCCGGAGCGTTCCAGTACGGACTCGGGCCGCTGAAGAACCCGGACGATGTGACGTTCATGGCCTGAGGATGCGGAGACATGAAGTTCATCTTCTGCGGGTGTGTGTGGTAGGAGCTCATGTAGGGCAGATCCGCGGGGTACTTGTACATGGACGAGTCGGGGGGGTGAGGCTGAAGGGCCTGCGCGATGCCGTGGAAGTCGAACTTGTACGCGTAGCGTTTGCCGTGCACTTTGGTCATGATGTTCTTGTCGTAGTAGTAGCGCAGGGCTCGACTCAGCTTGTCGTAGTTCATGTTGGGTTTGCTCTTCCTCTCCCCCCAGCGCCGCGCCACCTCGTCGGGGTCGGTCATCTTGAACTCGCCGTTGGTTCCTTCCCACGTGATGCAGGACGAGTTGGCGCTGTCGGACAGAAGCTCCAGGAGGAACTGCCACAGCTGGATCTGACCTGAGCCTGATGACACATTAGGGTCACTACTTAAACTAATTAACAAATTAGACAATTACTAGAAGTTTATACAACTTTATCTGCCTACATACAGTACACTCATCTCATCTGTTTTTTTTTTTTAAATCGTTCAGCTCTATACATCATCGCAAAATATAACTATACATATCGTAAGTTTATATTGTACAGCGCTTTATATTGTTGCAAAACGTAACTATATATCGTACAGCTCTATGTATCGTTGCAAAACGTAACTATATATCGTACAGCTCTATATGTTTTAGCAAAACGTAACTATATATGTCGTACAGCTCTATATATATCACAAAACATAACTATATATCGTACAACTCTATATTTTGTCCAAAACGTATATCATACAGCTCTATATATGGTCGCAAAACGTAACTATATATCGTACAGCTCTTTATATCATCGCAAAACATAACTATGGGCTCTATCTTGCACCCAGCGCAATTGACTTTGTACACTGACGCATGTATCATTCCTATTTTGCACCTGCGCAAGGCGGACTTTTCCCTCCACAGATGCACGTCGGTTAACTAAGAAATACACTTGCGCTCCCGGGGGCGGTTCAGCGAGAAGAGGAGGCGTGTTCCGGCGCAAACGTTCCCTGGTGCTATTTTACAGGTTTAGAAAACAATTGCGCCACTGACCGAAAAAACCTAGTTTAAAGTCAGCGGCGCGTTGCGCATGTTATTCATATGCTATTTTAAGGGCGCATGCTTGGCCTTAATCAATGTAGCGTGTGCACAACGCGCATACACTTTGATTCTCTCATCTACACAAAAGCAGCAGTTTTCATTTTTGCAAATCATACATTATTACGATAGATAGATAGATAGATAGATAGATAGATAGATAGACAGATCGTTTATTATAAAAGCATAAATCTAGCTTACACATTAACCCAAATTATCATACGCCTGTTTAACCGAAGCTAATCTGTGTGTGTTTCTCCATCCCCAATGTCACTTCTCTGTGTTTTACGGCCCTGGCGAGAACGTCGGTCTCCTCGGCTGTGAACCGCTCCTGGCGTGCGTCTGGCAAATCCGCCGTTATAATAGCAATCCGCCATGGAACAAGCACGCCTGCTCTTAAAGGGAATGTGAGATGACGCTCTGATTGGTTTATTTCACGTTACGCCCAAACCACACCAATGAGTAATGAAGCGACTTCAGACCAACACATTTTAGATTTGCGTCGAGCGCAAGAGTCATTTATCCCGCCGGTATAATAGCAACAGCGCCCGAGATCCGCCCACAAAGTTACTTGCGTTTCGCGCTTGATACTTGCGTTTCAGATCGATAAAATAGGGCCCTATATTTCGTACAACTCTATATATCATAACAAATGTAACTATATCACGCAGCTCTATATATCGTTGCAAAACGTAACTATACATTGTTCAGCACTTTATATTGTCGCAAAATGTAACTATACATCGTACAGCTCTTTATATCATCGCAAAACGTAACTATACATTGTAGAGCACTTTATATTGTAGCAAAATGTAACTATACATCGTACAGCTCTTTATATCATCGCAAAACGTAACTATATATTGTACAGCTCTATATAGTGGCAAAACTTAAATTTATATATCGTACAGCTCTATATTGTTGCAAAACTTAACTATATATTGCGCAAAACATAACTACTGTATATATTGTACAGCTCTATATATATCGCAAACAGAATCTATAAATTCTACAGCACTTAATACTGTCACAAAATGTAACTATATATCGTACAGCTTTATATATCATCACAAATGTAACTATATCATACAACTCTATATATCGTCGCAGAATGTAACTATCGTACAGCTCTATATATCGCTGCAAAACTAGATCACACAGCTCTATAGATACAATAGCAAAACATAACTATATATCGTAGCAAAACATAACAATACTATTTTGCAGGGTTAGGTTTATATAAAGTTGGATATATAATTAAATGTCAAACTTTATCTGCGTACATACAGTACTCTCACACAAAGTCAAGTCAAGTCAAGTATATTTGTATAGCGCTTTTCACAATACAGATTGTATCAAAGCAGCTTCACAGTATTAAATTAAAATAATACAACAAGGTTTGTTTCTAGTGGAATTTATTGATAAAATCAAATTAGATATCCAGAATATCCCCAACTGAGCAAGCCAAAGGCAACAGTGGCAAGGAACCGAAAAACTCCATCAAGTGACCTAATAGTGTCCTAAAACTCCATCAGGTGACCCAATGGAGAAAAAAAAACCTTGGGAGAACCCAGGCTCAGTCGGGGGCCAGTTCTCCTCTGGCGTTTATTAACTAGAGGCCGGATTGTAATTTGGACTGTAAGATTAAAAATATTATATGAATGCCTGGCTGAAGAGATGCGACTTTAATCTAGTTTTAAACTGGGAGAGCGAGTCTGAGCAACGAACAGTATCAGGAAGGCTATTCCAGAGTTTTGGAGCTAACAAAGCAATATATACTATAAATGTAAGTATATTATCGTCCAACTCTAAGCAGCTATAAGGCATTAAGATATTCATAACATATAAACATTAACATCAAGCTGCTTTGAAACAATGTGTATTGTGTAAAGTACTATATAAATAAATCTGACTGAGTCTAGAAGAGCTCTGACTCTCACCTGGATTGGCCAGCCTGCTGCTCGTCGGCCCTAAGATCTGATACGGATCTGCAGAGAAGACGACAAACATCACACACAAATCAACCCGTTCACTTCATTTATGCTTTATTTGATTTCCTTTATTTAAGCTTTCTGCATTCGCTTCTGTCATGTGTGACTATTGTCTCGAGTGTCATAAATAATATGATAAATGTGGTATGCTAACTATTAAAAAGTTCAATTTTCCCCTAAACTGTGGAAATTAAAGCAACAAAATCAGTCATTCTCATCACAAAAATCACCAGAAGAAGAGTGAAATATTACACCATATATGAATATAAACATGTATCTTGTAAAGAAGCATCACTGACACAGGATGAAGGTTCAGTGTCTCCTCTCAACACTGTCGGATATTTATAAAACATTTTTTAAATCAGGCAATATCACAGTCAGTCCTTCTATATGTCGCCTGCTCTAAATGCAACAACTGTGTTCAGTTACTGTGCTTTTCCCAAGTCATTTCAGGAAAACAAAACTAATCCATCATTTAAAACTGGGAAATCAGCTGAAACCAGTTTGAAACCAGTTTGTAGAGTTATTTTCTTCCTAACAATTTGTTTTCTTTTGAATAAATATTTGAGGTATTATTGTTGAATGCTGTAGTTGTGTTTGCTGAACTGATATGAACCGATCTGCTCGTGTCTGGATTACCCATGATCCTCTCACCTAACTGAGCTCTCTGCTCCTCAGCTTTGCTCAGGATGGCAGCAGAACTCTGGGAAACTGAGGAAAAGACACACTCAGGTTAAACAGTCTCTGACAGTGGCTAAAGCGAGCAGTGAACGTCTGTCCAACCTTTAGCTGCAGACACAGGCTGAGTCCATCCAGAGCGCCTGACCACGTCATAGCTGACCTCTGAGAGAGAACACACACACGTCATGTTGAGACAGAGTGTGTGTGTGTGCTTAAACTGCTCATTTGCATTCAAAGAGATCCAACCTACATACATCAATTTATATCAACAAACTAAGTTGAAGTTTTATGCTGTAAATCAGGCAGAAATCGCTCTGTGCGGTGACAGTTGCAGGTCGTCACTCTATACAGTGAATAATGATGTTATTAAACACAGACTGGCCCTCTGCTGGAGGGTAAAGGGCGTCACATGTACAGCGCTAGATTAAACTGAGAAGGGTCACAGCACTTGCATATTGTTGTCCTACTGTTAGTTTGACTGCTTCTGTTGTTCTCATGTGTAGTCGCTTTGGATAAAAGCGTCCGCTAAATGAATAAATGTAAATGTAAATGTAAATTAAATTAAATTAGAATGGATTAGTGACCCATTAAAATACCACAAAGGTTTAGTTGTACATGAGCAAATAGCAGCATAAAGCAGCACTTTTTATCTTTTTATTTTATAAAATAGCATGTTATGTTTAAATATTTTACACTGTTTCTGAATGTTATAATAAAATATGACATACATATCTTATCAGTTTTTTCTCTCTCAAAAACGCAATTTTATCTTCAGGGGCCTGAGTGTTTTATCCTCACACAGCTTCAAGAGCCTCCTTCAGTGAGTGTGTGTGTGAGTGTGTGTGTTTCAGGGGCCTGACATGTGTGTGTGTGTGTGTGAGTGTGTTTCAGGGGCCTGACGTGTGTGTGTGTGTTTCAGGGGCCTGAGTGTTTTATCCTCACACAGCTTCAAGAGCCTCCTTCAGTGTGTGTGTGTGAGTGTGTGTGTTTCAGGAGCCTGACGTGTGTGTGTGAGTGTGTGTGTGTGAGTGTTTCAGGGGCCTGACGTGTGTGTGTGTGTGTGTGTGTGTGTGTGTGTGTTTCAGGGGCCTGAGTGTTTTATCCTCACACAGCTTCAAGAGCCTCCTTCAGTGTGTGTGAGTGTGTGTGTTTCAAGAGCCTGACGTGTGTGTGTGTGTGTGTGTGTGTGTGTGTGTGTGAGTGTTTCAGGGGCCTGACGTGTGTGTGTGTGTGTGTGAGTGTTTCAGGGGCCTGACATGTGTGTGTGTGTGTGTTTCAGGGGCCTGACGTGTGTGTGTGTGTTTCAGGGGCCTGACGTGTGTGTGTGTGTGTGTGTGTGTGTGTGTGTGTGTGTGAGTGTTTCAGGGGCCTGACGTGTGTGTGTGTGTGTGTGTGTGTGTGTGAGTGTTTCAGGGGCCTGACATGTGTGTGTGTGTGTGTGTGTTTCAGGGGCCTGACGTGTGTGTGTGTGTTTCAAGAGCCTGACGTGTGTGTGTGTGTGTGTGTGTGTGTGTGTGAGTGTTTCAGGGGCCTGACGTGTGTGTGTGTGTGTGTGTTTCAGGGGCCTGACGTGTGTATGTGTGTGTGTGTGTGTGTGTGTGTGTGTGTGTGTGAGTGTTTCAGGGGCCTGACGTGTATGTGTGTGTGTGTGTGTGTTTGTGTGTGTGTGTGTGTGTGTGTTTGTGTGGCCTGACGTGTGTGTGAGTGAGAGTGTGAGTGTGTGTATAAGTGTGTGTGTGTGTGTGTGTGTTTGTGTGTGTGTGTGTGTGTGTGTGTGTGTGTGTGTTTGTGTGGCCTGACGTGTGTGTGAGTGAGAGTGTGAGTGTGTGTATAAGTGTGTGTGTGTGTGTGTGTGTGTTTCAGGGGCCTGACATGTGTGTGTGTGTGTGTATAAGTGTGTGTGACCTGCTCTGCTGGCTCCTCTGCTGTTGTCTGCAGGGTAAACGGGGGCGTTAGGGAAGATGAAACTCGCTCCTCCTGAAAGACACACACGAGCAGAAAACATCAGCGACGCGACGCCTGTTAAACTGATCACATTCAGCATCATGCAGCTCATGCACAACAACTGGGGAACCGCAGCGCTGCATGCACATCAGACAGTGTGTGTGTGTGTGTGTGTGTGACTGCTGTAAGCGGAAGGGGTGGGGTCAGAGGTGGAGGGGGCGGTGTCAAAGACGGTGAGGCGGGGTCATATGCAGTGGGGGCGGAGTCAGAGGCAGTGGGGGCGGGACTGGGGTGGAGCTGCAGTGCTGCTTACCTGTATTGCGAGCATGCATTAACCGCGGGGAGTTTTGCAAGGCTTTGTCAACATCATCTGAAGTCAAATGAGGAAGTGGAGCTGAGAAACAAAACATTCACATGAAAAATAAAAGAATAAAACAACTGAAGAAACATCCTGTGACATGACGCTGACAGATGAAAACAGAGAACGTCTTTCTCTCTCATCTCATGCATATCAAAGAAAAATTATCTCTACTTCACATATTTTACCCCAAAATCCACTGCAATTTTTAAAAAATAATATTTTATATTTAAACCATGAAGATGTTTCACACTGTGACAGTTAAACACATTCTGCAACAAACTCTTGTTACTGTAATGCACAGAAATCTCATTCTCATCACTTCTGACATGTTAATTTGAATCAACATTAAATAAATGATATGAATAGAAATACTGAGAGCTGAAGGTGAAATGAGCTTCTGTTTGATCACAATCATGTCACAATGCAAAACATTTTGGTAACACTTTCTATGAAGCCCATGCATATAATGAATTATAGCTCCATTTATACTTATTTATAAGTATTACTATTTTATAAATATATTTATATAGACTCATTACGACCTATAACAGTTATAGTTACATTTATATTATTTTTATAATTACTTATGTCATGCATTTGCTTTTTCAATGTGCATGCTCATAATCCATAATACACTGATTTATAAGTATTAATTAGTCAGTTGTATGGATCCATTAATGTATTTATAAAGATGCAACCTGCATTGCTATAATCTTATCTTATTACAGTTACAATAACTTTTTAGTAATTCAGTTTTATTTCTGTCAAATAAGTGAATATATTGTCATTAATAGCCATGTTGTGTTCTTATAAATACTTATTGTGAGTAATAATACAGTTACTAACCTCTATAAATGCATCAATGTTGTCTTTAAGTAAAGTGAAAACATAGGATGCAATTTTCCTAAAGAAAATGTTAAGAAATTATGAAGATGTGCTCATCATACATTTTAAGTTGTTTACTTGTAAATGTAACTAATGAACAATAATTGCTGTGATAAAATAATGGAAAATGAAAAAAAAACAATACAGTATAATTCCAAACTTCTATAAGCAACCATGCAAATGGCTGAGGAGATACAGATTTAACAAATCATAATGATCTTTTATGACCTCTAATGCAAACATTAACCATTAAAGACATAATTGATAATTGGTACAGCAAACAAGTGTCTCTGGAACTATTTATAAATCAGTGTATTATAGATTATGAGCATGCACATTGAAAAAGCAAATGCATGACTTATTAGTAATTATAAAAATAATATAGTTATTATTCTCTCGTTCCGTCGAGACCGCCCTTCCAGAGTCTCTAACCGCCGAGACCGCCCTTCCAGAGTCTCATCCCGTCAAGACCGCCCTTCCAGAGTTTCGTTCTGTCGAGACCGCCCTTCCAGTCTCATCCCGTCAAGACCGCCCTTCCAGTCTCATCCCGTGGAGACCACCCTTCCAGAGTCTAGTCCCGTGGAGACCACCCTTCCAGAGTCTCATCCCGTCAAGACCGCCCTTCCAGAGTCTCATCCCGTCAAGACCGCCCTTCCAGAGTCTCTAACCGCCGAGACCGCCCTTCCAGAGTCTCATCCCGTCAAGACCGCCCTTCCAGAGTTTCGTTCTGTCGAGACCGCCCTTCCAGTCTCGTCCCGTGGAGAACACCCTTCCAGAGTCTCATCCCGTCAAGACCGCCCTTCCAGAGTCTCATCCCGTCAAGACCGCCCTTCCAGAGTCTCGTTCCATCGAGACTGCCCTTCCAGAGTCTCATCCCGTCAAGACCACCCTTCCAGAGTTTCGTTCTGTCGAGACCGCCCTTCCAGTCTCGTCCCGTGGAGACCACCCTTCCAGAGTCTAGTCCCGTCAAGACCACCCTTCCAGAGTCTCATCCCGTGGAGACCGCCCTTCCAGTCTCGTCCCGTGGAGACCACCCTTCCAGAGTCTCATCCCGTCGAGACCGCCCTTCCAGAGTCTCGTTCCATCGACACCACCCTTCCAGAGTCTCTACCCGTCGAGACCGCCCTTCCAGAGTCTAGTCCCATCGAGACCACCCTTCCAGAGTCTCATTCCGTCGAGACCACCCTTCCAGAGTCTCATCCCGTCGAGACCGCCCTTCCAGAGTCTCGTTCCGTTGAGACCGCCCTTCCAGAGTCTCATCCCGTGGAGACCGCCCTTCCAGAGTCTCATCCCATCGAGACCACCCTTCCAGAGTTTCGTTCTGTCGAGACCGCCCTTCCAGTCTCGTCCCGTGGAGACCACCCTTCCAGAGTCTCATTCCGTCGAGACCACCCTTCCAGAGTCTCATCCCGTCGAGACCGCCCTTCCAGAGTCTCGTTCCGTTGAGACCGCCCTTCCAGAGTCTCATCCCGTGGAGACCGCCCTTCCAGAGTCTCATCCCATCGAGACCACCCTTCCAGAGTTTCGTTCTGTCGAGACCGCCCTTCCAGTCTCGTCCCGTGGAGACCACCCTTCCAGAGTCTAGTCCCGTCGAGACCACCCTTCCAGAGTCTAGTCCCGTCGAGACCACCCTTCCAGAGTCTCGTTCCATCGAGACCACCCTTCCAGAGTCTAATCCCGTCGAGACCGCCCTTCCAGAGTCTAGTCCCATCGAGACCGCCCTTCCAGTCTCGTTCCATCGAGACCACCCTTCCAGAGTCTCATCCCGTCGAGACCGCCCTTCCAGAGTCTTGTTCCGTTGAGACCACCCTTCCAGAGTCTCGTCCCATGGAGACCGCCCTTCCAGAGTCTCGTCCCATGGAGACCGCCCTTCCAGAGTCTCGTTCCGTCGAGACCGTCCTTCCAGAGTTTTGTCCCGTCGAGACCGCCCTTCCAGAGTCTCATTCCGTTGAGACCGCCCTTCCAGAGTCTCGTTCCGTCGAGACCGTCCTTCCAGAGGCTCGTCCCGTCGAGACCGCCCTTCCAGAGTCTCATTCCGTCGAGACCGCCCTTCCAGAGTCTCATTCCGTCGAGACCGCCCTTCCAGAGTCTCGTTCCGTTGAGACCACCCTTCCAGAGTCTCGTCCCAAGGAGACCGCCCTTCCAGAGTCTCGTCCCATGGAGACCGCCCTTCCAGAGTCTCGTTCCGTCGAGACCGTCCTTCCAGAGTCTCGTCCCATGGAGACCGCCCTTCCAGAGTCTCGTTCCGTCGAGACCGTCCTTCCAGAGTCTCGTCCCGTCGAGACCGCCCTTCCAGAGTCTCATCCCGTCGAGACCGCCCTTCCAGTCTCGTTCCATCGAGACCACCCTTCCAGAGTCTCATCCCGTCGAGACCGCCCTTCCAGAGTCTCGTTCCATCGAGACCGCCCTTCCAGAGTCTCGTTCCATCGAGACCGCCCTTCCAGAGTCTCATCCCGTGGAGACCGCCCTTCCAGAGTCTCATCCCGTCAAGACCACCCTTCCAGAGTTTCGTTCTGTCGAGACCGCCCTTCCAGTCTCGTCCCGTGGAGACCACCCTTCCAGAGTCTTGTTCCGTCGAGACCGTCCTTCCAGAGTCTCGTCCCGTCGAGACCGCCCTTCCAGAGTCTCATCCCGTCGAGACCGCCCTTCCAGAGTCTCATCCCGTCGAGACCGCCCTTCCAGTCTCGTTCCATCGAGACCACCCTTCCAGAGTCTCATCCCGTCGAGACCGCCCTTCCAGAGTCTCGTTCCATCGAGACCGCCCTTCCAGAGTCTCGTTCCATCGAGACCGCCCTTCCAGAGTCTCATCCCGTGGAGACCGCCCTTCCAGAGTCTCATCCCGTCAAGACCACCCTTCCAGAGTTTCGTTCTGTCGAGACCGCCCTTCCAGTCTCGTCCCGTGGAGACCACCCTTCCAGAGTCTAGTCCCGTCGAGACCACCCTTCCAGAGTCTCATCCCGTCGAGACCGCCCTTCCAGAGTCTCATCCCGTTGAGACTGCCCTTCCAGAGTCTCGTTCCGTTGAGACCACCCTTCCAGAGTCTCGTCCCATGGAGACCGCCCTTCCAGAGTCTTGTTCCGTCGAGACCGTCCTTCCAGAGTCTCGTCCCGTCGAGACCGCCCTTCCAGAGTCTTGTTCCGTCGAGACCGCCCTTCCAGAGTCTCGTCCCGTCGAGACCGCCCTTCCAGAGTCTCGTCCCGTCGAGACCACCCTTCCAGAGTCTAGTCCCGTCGAGACCACCTTTCCAGAGTCTAGTCCCGTCGAGACCGCCCTTCCAGAGTCTTGTACTGTCGAGACCGCCCTTCCAGAGTCTAGTCCCGTCGAGACCGCCCTTCCAGAGTCTAGTCCCGTCGAGACCACCCTTCCAGAGTCTAGTCCCGTCGAGACCACCTTTCCAGAGTCTAGTCCCGTCGAGACCGCCCTTCCAGAGTCTAGTCCCGTCGAGACCGCCCTTCCAGAGTCTTGTTCCGTCGAGACCGCCCTTCCAGAGTCTCGTCCCGTCGAGACCGCCCTTCCAGAGTCTAGTCCCGTCGAGACCGCCCTTCCAGAGTCTTGTTCCGTCGAGACCGTCCTTCCAGAGTCTCGTCCCGTCGAGACCGCCCTTCCAGAGTCTAGTCCCGTTGAGACCACCCTTCCAGAGTCTCGTCCCATGGAGACCGCCCTTCCAGAGTCTTGTTCCGTCAAGACCGTCCTTCCAGAGTCTCGTCCCATCGAGACCGCCCTTCCAGAGTCTTGTTCCGTCGAGACCGCCCTTCCAGAGTCTCGTCCCGTCGAGACCACCCTTCCAGAGTCTAGTCCCGTCGAGACCGCCCTTCCAGAGTCTTGTACTGTCGAGACCACCCTTCCAGAGTCTAGTCCCGTCGAGACCGCCCTTCCAGAGTCTAGTCCCGTCGAGACCGCCCTTCCAGAGTCTCGTTCTGTCGAGACCGCCCTTCCAGAGTCTTGTACTATCGAGACCACCCTTCCAGAGTCTAGTCCCGTCGAGACCGCCCTTCCAGAGTCTAGTCCCGTTGAGACCGCCCTTCCAGAGTCTCGTTCTGTAGAGACCACCCTTCCAGAGTCTCGTTCTGTCGAGACCGCCCTTCCAGAGTCTTGTACTGTCGAGACCACCCTTCCAGAGTCTCGTTCTGTCGAGACCGCCCTTCCAGAGTCTTGTACTGTCGAGACCGCCCTTCCAGAGTCTCGTTCTGTCGAGACCGCCCTTCCAGAGTCTAGTCCCGTCGAGCCTTATTTATCAAAATACTCACTATTCACCATCATTCTTCCTCTCCTGTGTCTCCATACTGTAACAGATGCAAGACCTGATCCTGATCACCCTGTAGGGTTTATTCTGAGATAACAACCGGCTGGATGTACATTATGCCTTACATAAATATTATAAGCATGGTCTTCATAGAAAGTGTAACCAACATTTCTTTAGACTTTATTTAAAATATAATTCAGTTTAAAATTTTAAGTTTTAAAAATCTAAATTTTACTTAAAATTTAAATGATAATATATACATTTTCTGTTTTTCGGTGGGGGGGGAGTATGACCTGGACAGGTCTGATGAGATTCACACATGTCTAAATCGGACATATTAATGCATGTTAATGAGTCGTGTGAAAGTGAGGTCAGAGGTCAGTGGAGTGAATGAGGTCAGAGGTCAGTAATGAAGAGCTTATGAAGCGTCATGATGAGCAGCTGATGCACACACTCACACAGAGAGAGAGAGAGAGAGAGAGAGAGAGAGAGAGACAGACGGGCGAGAGACACTCACTCTCTCTGAGGTAGTGCAGGTGAAATAGCAGGACCTCGGCCGTGTAGCTGCCGGTCAGACACACACACACACACACACACACACACACACACACACAGAGAGAGAGAGACAGGCGAGAGACACTCACTCTCTCTGAGGTAGTGCAGGTGAGACAGCAGGACCTCGGCCGTGTAGCTGCCGGTCAGACACACACACACACACACACACACAGAGAGAGAGAGACAGGCGAGAGACACTCACTCTCTCTGAGGTAGTGCAGGTGAGACAGCAGGATCTCGGCTGTGTAGCTGCTGGTCAG
>NC_140229.1:535000-545000 GCF_951802725.1 Rutilus rutilus
GCTAATATGGTCATACTTCCTGGTTCTGGTAAGAACTCGAGCTGCTGCGTTTTGGACCAGCTGTAGTTTGTTTATTAAGCGTGCAGGGCAACCACCCAGTAGAGCATTACAGTAATCTAGCCTTGAGCTCATGAACGCATGGACTAACTGTTCTGCATTTGTCAATGAGAGCATATGGCGTAATTTAGATATATTTTTAAGATGGAAGAATGTGGTTTTACAGATACTAGACACGTGACTTTCAAATGAAAGATTGGTATCAACGAGCACACACACACCCACACACACCCACACACACACACACACACACACACACACACACACACACACACACACACACACACCACACACACCCACCCACACACACACACACACAGGTTCCTAACCGACGACGAAGACTTGACAGAGCAGCCATCGAGTGTTAGACAGTATTCTAGATTATTACGTGAGGAAGATTTTGTCCAATAATTAGAATCTCAGTTTTTTCAGAGTTTAGTAGGAAATTACTAGTCATCCAGTCTTTTATATCAGCGGTGCATTCCGTTAATTTTGTGAATTGGTGAGTTTCGTCTGGGCGTGAAGAAATATAGAGCTGAGTATCGTCATCATAACAGTGACAACTATTCCATGTTTCCTAATGATATCTCCTAAGGGTAGCATGTACAGAGTGTGTGTGTGTGTGTGTGTGTGTGTGTGTGTGTGTGTGTGTGTGTGTGTGTGTGTGTGTGTGTGTGTGTGTGTGTGTGTGTGTGTGTGTGTGAGGGTAGCATGTACTGTGTGTGTGTGTGTGTGTGTGTGTGAGGGTAGCATGTACAGAGTGTGTGTGTGTGTGTGTGTGTGTGTGTGTGTGTGTGTGTGTGTGTGTGTGTGTGTGTGTGTGTGAGGGTAGCATGTACAGAGTGTGTGTGTGTGTGTGTGTGAGGGTAGCATGTACAGAGTGAAGAGCAACGGTCCTAGTACTGAGCCTTGTGGTACGCCATACTGAACTTGTGATCAATAAGACATCTCTTCATTTACTGCTACAAACTGATAACGATCAGATAAGTATGATTTAAACCACGCTAATGCAATTCCACTAATGCCAACATAATTTTCGAGTCTATTTAAAAGAATGTTGTGGTCAATAGTGTCGAGTAACACCAATAGCGAGATACAACCACGATCGGATGATAAGAGCAGATCATGTGTGACTCTAATGAGAGCAGTCTCGGTACTATGGTACGGTCTATATCCTGACTGAAAATCCTCACAGATATCATTTCTTTATAAAAAGGAACACAGTTGTGAGGATACTGCCTTTTCTAGTATCTTTGACAGAAAAGGTAGATTCGAGATCGGTCTGTAATTGACTAATTCTGTAGGATCAAGTTGCAGTTTTTTAACAAGCGGTTTAATCATAGCCAGCTTAAAGGTTTTTGGAACGTATCCTTAATGACAAAGATGAATTAATGATATTAAGAAGAGGACTAAATTGGACACTGAACTGAACTGAATCAACACCTCCTAACCTCCATCAGTCTGTGTGCTGCAGATCCAGCTGCTGGAAAACATCAGCATTAATAAAGCTGTCAGAGCGCAAGTGTGTGGAAACTCGTGTTCACTCTGGCTCTCAAAGCGCCAGTGCTCCATCAAACACCACCGCGAGAAACTGGCCAATCACAGACAGCAGGACACGCCCATCACAGGCTCTCAGCCAATCAGAGGGATTGACAGTGATAAAACACAATTAATATTCAGAGATATTATTGATCTGACTGCACGGACACTATCAGATGAAAACAGAACCTGAACTGAATTGATCTGAATATTGACTGTTGTCTTTTAAAGCTGCTTTACAGCAGAATCTGCATTTGACTCATCAACACACATTTGAATTTTCACATCAACACTCAGATTAAACTAAACGGAATTAAATCAACATTGAATTGAACTGAATCAACACTGAACCGAATTGAATCAACAATGAATTGAACTCAATCAACATTGAACTAAATTGAATGAACACCGAACTGAATTGAACAAACATTGAACTGAACTCAATCAACACTAAACTGAATTGAATGAACATCAAACTGAACTGAATCAACACTGAATTGAACTCAATCAACATAGAACTGAACTCAATCAACACTAAACTGAATTGAATCAACATTGAACTAAATTGAATCAACACTGAACTGAATTGAATCAACATTGAACTGAACTGAATCAACACTGAATTGAAGTCAATCAACATAGAACTGAACTCAGTCAACACTAAACTGAATTGAATCAACATTGAACTGAACTGAATCAACACTGAATTGAACTCAATCAACACTAAACTGAATTGAATCAACATTGAACTGAACTGAAATCAACACCGCATTGAAGTCAATCAACATAGAACTGAACTCAATCAACACTAAACTGAATTGAATCAACATTGAACTAAATTGAATGAACACCGAACTGAATTGCATCAACATTGAACTGAACTGAATGAACACCGAACTGAATTGCATCAACATTGACTGAATTGAATCAACACTGAATTTAATTCAATAAACATGGATTTGAACTGAATCAACATTGAACTGAATCAACACTGAATTGAACTCAATCAACACTAAACTGAATTGAATCAACATTGAACTAAATTGAATCAACACTGAACTGAATTGAATCAACATTGAACTGAACTGAATCAACACTGAATTGAACTCAATCAACATAGAACTGAACTCAATCAACACTAAACTGAATTGAATCAACATTGAACTGAACTGAAATCAACACTGCATTGAAGTCAATCAACATAAAACTGAACTCAATCAACACTAAACTGAATTGAATCAACATTGAACTGAATCAACACTGAATTGAATTCAATAAACATGGACTTGAACTGAATCAACATTGAACTGAAATCAACACTGCATTGAAGTCAATCAACATAGAACTGAACTCAATCAACACTAAACTGAATTGAATCAACATTGAACTAAATTGAATGAACACCGAACTGAATTGCATCAACATTGAACTGAATTGAATGAACACCGAACTGAATTGCATCAACATTGAACTGAATTGAATGAACACCGAACTGAATTGCATCAACATTGAACTAAATTGAATGAACACCGAACTGAATTGCATCAACATTGAACTAAATTGAATGAACACCGAACTGAATTGCATCAACATTGAACTGAATTGAATCAACACTGAATTTAATTCAATAAACATGGATTTGAACTGAATCAACATTGAACTGAATCAACACTGAATTGAACTCAATCAACACTAAACTGAATTGAATCAACATTGAACTAAATTGAATCAACACTGAACTGAATTGAATCAACATTGAACTGAACTGAATCAACAGTGAATTGAACTCAATCAACATAGAACTGAACTCAATCAACACTAAACTGAATTGAATCAACATTGAACTGAATCAACACTGAATTGAATTCAATAAACATGGACTTGAACTGAATCAACATTGAACTGAATCAACACTGAATTGAACTCAATCAACACTGAACTGAATTGAATCAACATTGAACTGAACTGAATCAACACTGAATTGAACTCAATCAACATAGAACTGAACTCAATTAAACACTAAACTGAATTGAATCAACATTGAACTGAATTGCATCAACACTGAATTTAATTCAATAAACATGGATTTGAACTGAATCAACATCGAAATGTATTGATCTGAACATTGACTCTGTTGGCTTTTAGAGCTGCTTAACAGTAGAATCTGAATTTGTCTCATTTACATTTACATTTATTCATTTAGCTGACGCTTTTATCCAAAGCAACTTACAATTTGCTATATATGTCAGAGGTCGCACGCCTCTGGAGCAACTAGGGGTTAAGTGTCTTGCTCAGGAACACATTGGTGTCTCACAGTGGATTCGAACCCGGGTCTCTCACACCAAAGGCATGTGTCTTATCCATTGCGCCACACCACCCCTCATAGTTGATGACCTTTGCAACATCAACAGTCATTGAACTGAACTGAGCTGAATAATGATCCCACACTGCACTAACTGATGCTCTTCCTCAGTGTTTCTGTCTAGTTTTCAAGCACAAATATCTAAACATTCTTAAATCAAAATACATTTACTGAAGAAAAGCAAAATTAGTAAAGATATTAAGTCTTGTTTTATCATAACATGGTCATTTTCCTGTTTATCACTGTGAAAACTCTTTAAAAACAATGTGTACTGTATAAAGTGCTGTAGAAATAAAGCTGACTTGATAAACAGACAGAAAGTTTGAGCGAATAAAGCAGTGAGTGAAATAATCGTCTTTAAGAATAAAGCAGCGTTTGATTCCAGCAGGAGTTTCTGTGAAGCTCAATGAGCGCCTTGGTTTATTCAGACAGGAAGTGCTCTGACATCATTTCCTGCATTCCTGACAGCACGGGATAACAGGGGCTGGGAATGGAAAAGAGGAAAGAGCCCATCCGTCGACATTCGTGAGGGAGGAAGACGCCCATCGTTAACACCACATTAACCTCAGAACCTTTACTGAAGCCGCAGCCAATGACGTGCGAGCGGGGCGGGGCTATCGGTTTGACTGACAGGTGCAGGAAACCTGTTTGAACTCAGTCAGAAATAAATCTTCTAAATAAATCAGAATGATATTGTAAACAGGAAAGGAAAGATCATCCTGTTTATGCGTTTGATCAGACGGAACATGTCCGTCTGCTGCTCAGATAAAATCATAAATCTGACTCTCCAATAAAGCTGAAGGAAACATGAAGAGAAACGCAGAGAAAAACAGAGATGTGATGAGATCAACAGTCAAACGTCTGTGCGAATCATCTGCAGTCGAACACGCGTCTGTTTACATGATGATGCGATTATGACTCGTTTCACTGCTTCTTAAAGGGACAGTTCCCTTTAAAATCATCATTCTGTCATCATTTACTGAGTCATTCAAGCCTGTTGAGTTTCTTTCTTCTGTGGAACACAAAAGTCCCAGTGTTAAAAAAAAAAATCCAGCTTTTAATGTTGTTTATGTGTCTATGTGGTGTTTTTAATCTGCTTTAAGACAAAGCATGTGTAAGTTCATAAGTCGACACCATTGCTGAGTATTTCCTCCTTAAAACTGCAGTGAACCAAAGACAGTCTCAAACACACGCTTTGAAATCGCTGGTGTTTCTGACGTCACAAACTACCTTGTAACCAATCAGATCAACGTGTGATCGTTAACCAGTGGATCTCTGAGCTGAGTGAGTGAGTGGAGGCGGGGCTCATTTGCATATTCATAGAACCGCACATATTAAATGAGGCAAGGGTGTCGAGTTACATTCAAGATATTTTAAGACATGAAGACATTATTTTAAAGGATAAAACTGTTGACAACAGGAGGACTTTAAGAACATTGGGAAGCAAATAACTTTGGACCCCATTGACTTTCACTGTAAGGACAAAAAACACTGAGGTATTTCTCAAAACATATTTTTTGCAGTGAATGATGACAGAATTATCATTTTTAAAGAGTTCCTTGCAGACATCTTCCATTTTTCAAACATTATGGGAATGTTACTTTTGAATGTTCTCCGAACGTTCTGAAACAAGTAAACGTTAGACGAACATCCAACTAAAAATGAACATGAATGCTGTATAAATAATGTTTTTGTGCTAACATTTTGAGAAGATTATTACAGACCAGATAACTCTGAACAAAAGTTCTATTAATGTTACAGGAAGAACGTTGACATGAACTTGTATTCATTCAGCAGACGCTTTGATCCAGGAGTAAAACACCGGAGTGATAAAACACTGAGCAGCCAGAAGTTCTACAAGACTTTCTTTTCCACTTCTGTATGAAACGAGTTAGAAAGTTATGATCCATCTTGAAGAAAGAATTAGGTGACTAACTTTTAAGACGAGCAGTTTAAGAGACCGGCCACTGATCTGAAGCAGAATAGAGTTAGAGAAGAGAATAGAGAATAGAGTTAGTGAAGAGAATAGAGTTAGTGAAGGGAATAGAGTTAGTGAAGAGAATAGAGTTAGTGAAGAGAATAGTTAGTGAAAAGAATAGAGTAAGTGAAGAGAATAGAGTTAGTGAAGAGAATAGTTAGTGAAAAGAATAGAGTAAGTGAAGAGAATAGAGTTAGTGAAAAGAAGAGAATAAGTGAAGAGAATAGAGTAAGTGAAGAGAATAAAGTAAGTGAAGAGAATAGAGTTAGTGAAGAGAACAGAGTTAGTGAAGAGAATAGAGTTAGTGAAAATAGAGTTAGTGAAAAGAATAGAGATTAGAGTTAGTGAAGAGAATAGAGTAAGTGAAGAGAATAGAGTAAGTGAAAAGAATAGAGTTGGTGAAAAGAATAGAGTTAGTGAAGAGAATAGAGTTAGTGAAAAGAATAGAGTTAGTGAAGAGAATAGAGTAAGTGAAAAGAATAGAGTTAGTGAAGAGAAGAGAATAGAGTTAGTGAAGAGAATAGAGTAAGTGAAAAGAATAGAGTTAGTGAAGAGAATAGAGCAAGTGAAAAGAATAGAGTTAGTGAAGAGAAGAGAATAGTTAGTGAAGAGAAGAGAATAGAGTTAGTGAAAAGAATAGAGTTAGTGAAGAGAAGAGAAGAGTTAGTGAAGAGAAGAGAATAGAGTTAGTGAAGAGAATAGAGTTAGTGAAGAGAATAGAGTTAGTGAAGAGAATAGAGTTAGTGAAGAGAAGAGAAGAGTTAGTGAAGAGAAGAGAATAGAGTTAGTGAAGAGAATAGAGTAAGTGAAAAGAATAGAGTTAGTGAAGAGAAGAGAATAGAGTTAGTGAAGAGAATAGAGCAAGTGAAAAGAATAGTTAGTGAAGAGAAGAGAATAGAGTTAGTGAAGAGAAGAGAATAGAGTTAGTGAAAAGAATAGAGTTAGTGAAGAGAAGAGAAGAGTTAGTGAAGAGAAGAGAATAGAGTTAGTGAAGAGAATAGAGTTAGTGAAGAGAAGAGAATAGAGTTAGTGAAGAGAATAGAGTTAGTGAAGAGAATAGAGTTAGTGAAGAGAAGAGAATAGAGTTAGTGAAGAGAAGAGAAGAGAGTTAGTGAAGAGAATAGAGTAAGTGAAGAGAATAGAGTAAGTGAAAAGAATAGAGTTAGTGAAGAGAAGAGAATAGAGTTAGTGAAGAGAAGAGAGTTAGTGAAGAGAATAGAGTAAGTGAAAAGAATAGAGTTAGTGAAGAGAAGAGAATAGAGTTAGTGAAGAGAATAGAGTTAGTGAAGAGAAGAGAGTTAGTGAAGAGAATAGAGTAAGTGAAAAGAATAGAGTTAGAGAAGAGAAGAGAATAGAGTTAGTGAAGAGAAGAGAATAGAGTAAGTGAAAAGAATAGAGTTAGTGAAGAGAAGAGAGTCAGTGAAGAGAATAGAGTAAGTGAAAAGAATAGAGTTAGTGAAGAGAAGAGAAGAGAATAGAGTTAGTGAAGAGAAGAGAAGAGAATAGAGTAAGTGAAAAGAATAGAGTTAGTGAAGAGAAGAGAATAGAGTTAGTGAAGAGAAGAGAAGAGAGTTAGTGAAGAGAAGAGAAGAGAATAGAGTAAGTGAAAAGAATAGAGTAGGTGAAGAGAAGAGAATAGAGTTAGTGAAGAGAATAAGACACTCAACTAAAGGTAAAGAAACGGCCAACAACATAAAACACTAAAATCAAAAGCATTTTCTCACGTTTAGTCCAGTCTAACGAGCAGGTCATCGATCTAACATGTAACTCTCACATCTGACCAATATGAGTTTCTGCAACAGTTTCATAACCGATGAATTTAACAACTTTTGCATCATTGATTGTGTTATTTTCCTGTTTATCACTGAGAGACGATCTGTGCTGTATAGAGCGCTGTAGAAATAAAGCTGACTGCGCTGAAAGCTCATAAAGTTATGACAATAAGAGATGTCTAACTTGTACTACTACTGCAACTGGACACAGATTGATCAGAAATTCTACACAAACATCAATATTTCACACAAACTCTGATGATGAGCAGAAATCGTTAGTTAGCGTTAGTTAGCGCTCGCTCCGCTCTAACGAGACTAGCGAAGCGTCTTACCTTGATGGTGCTGGCCATGGCGGAGCAGGAGCCCGTGCTCGCGTGTGTGTGTGTGTGTGTGTGTGTGTAGCGGATGAGATTGTGCTGAAGCTGGAAGTGAAGTCAGCCTGAGCAGGAAGAGCTTTCTATTGGTTCTGGACGCCGAGCTCGAAGAAACAGGATATTTGGGAGAGCAGAGATAAGCTGAAGTCAAACAATGATGTTTTTCTGGACGCTGTGTGTGTGTGTGTGTGATACAGAGAGAGAGACAGGTGGAGGTGAGACAGGTGCAGACACACACACACACACACAGGACACAGATGTGTGTTACAGTGCTGCTCTGACCTCTGACCTCCTCACTGTCTGAGAGCCTTTAAAGCCTGTTTGAGGGTCAAGATCTGATTTCAGAGTTAGAGATTGTATTATATCAATGA
Organism: Rutilus rutilus; assembly: GCF_951802725.1. Lineage (NCBI taxonomy): Eukaryota > Metazoa > Chordata > Actinopteri > Cypriniformes > Leuciscidae > Rutilus > Rutilus rutilus. The sequence goes on from NC_140229.1 coordinate 543,454, forward strand.
ATGTCCTTACAAAGATGTGAGTGTGTGTGTGTGTGTGTGTGTGTGTGTGTGTGTGTGTGCGCGTGTGTGCGTCTCTCCTGTGTTCTGTGATTTCATCACATATAAAATGTCTCACCGTGACTTCCTCATAATAACTGACATTACTCAAGAGCCTCTGCAGCGGATGAACACAAAACACACACTCTCACACACACACACACACACATACACACACACACACACACAGTGGGGAGAACAAGTATTTGATACACTGCCGATTTTGCAGGTTTTCCCACTTACAAAGCATGTAGAAGTCTGCAATTTTTATCATAGGTACTCTTCAACTGTGAGTGACGGAATCTAAAGCAAAAATCCAGAAAATCACGTTGTATGATTTTTAAATAATTAATTTGCATTTTATTGCATGACATACGTATTTGATCACCTACCAACCAGTAAGAATTCCGGCTCTCACAGACCTGTTAGTTTTTCTTCAAGAAGCCCTCCTGTTCTCCACTCATTACCTGTATTAACTGCACCTGTTTGAACTCGTTACCTGTATAAAAGACACCTGTCCACACACTCAATCAAACAGACTCCAACCTCTCCACAACGGCCAAGACCAGAGAGCTGTGTAAGGACATCAGGGATCAAATTGTAGACCTGCACAAGGCTGGGATGGGCTACAGGACAATAGGCAGCAGCTTGGTGAGGAGGCAATAACTGTTGGCGCAATTATTAGAAAATGGAAGAAGTTCAAGATGACGGTCAATCTCCCTCAGTCTGGAGCACCATGCAAGATCTCACCTCGTGGGGCATCAATGATCATGAGGAAGGTGAGGGATCAGCCCAGAACTACACGGCAGGACCTGGTCAATGACCTGAAGAGAGCTGGGACCACAGTCTCAAAGAAAACCATTAGTAACACACTACGCCGTCATGGATTAAAATCCTGCAGCGCACGCAAGGTCCCCCTGCTCAAGCCAGCGCATGTCCAGGCCCGTCTGAAGTTTGCCAATGACCATCTGGATGATCCAGAGGAGGAATGGGAGAAGGTCATGTGGTCTGATGAGACAGAAATAGAGCTTTTTGGTCTAAACTCCACTCGCCGTGTTTGGAGGAAGAAGAAGGATGAGTACAACCCCAAGAACACCATCTCAACCGTGAAGCATGGAGGTGGAAACATCATTCTTTGGGGATGCTTTTCTGCAAAGGGGACAGGACGACTGCACCGTATTGAGGGGAGGATGGATGGGGCCATGTATCGCGAGATCTTGGCCAACAACCTCCTTCCCTCAGTAAGAGCATTGAAGATGGGTCGTGGCTGGGTCTTCCAGCATGACAACGACCCGAAACACACAGCCAGGGCAACTAAGGAGTGGCTCCGTAAGAAGCATCTCAAGGTCCTGGAGTGGCCTAGCCAGTCTCCAGATCTGAACCCAATAGAAAATCTTTGGAGGAGCTGAAAGTCCGTATTGCCCAGCGACAGCCCCGAAACCTGAAGGATCTGGAGAAGGTCTGTATGGAGGAGTGGGCCAGAATCCCTGCAGTGTGTGCAAACCTGGTCA
>NC_140229.1:552500-567192 GCF_951802725.1 Rutilus rutilus
GTAGTAGAATAGTGAGTGTAGTAGAATAGTGAGTGTAGTAGTGAGAGTAGTAGAATAGTGAGTGTAGTAGAATAGTGAGTGTAGTAGAATCGTGAGTGTAGTAGAATAGTGAGTGTAGTAGAATAGTGAGTGTAGTAGAATAGTGAGTGTATAGTGAGTGTAGTAGAATAGTGAGTGTAGAAGAATAGTGAGTGTAGTAGAATAGTGAGTGTATAGTGAGTGTAGTAGAATAGTGAGTGTAGAAGAATAGTGAGTGTATAGTGAGTGTAGTAGAATAGTGAGTGTATAGTGAGTGTAGTAGCGTCAGCAGCCATGTCACCCTGTAGCCCAAGACTGGTTGCCCACTGTCATATACATGTAGTAGAATAGTGAGTGTAGTAGTGAGAGTAGTAGAATAGTGAGTGTAGTAGAATAGTGAGTGTAGTAGAATCGTGAGTGTAGTAGAATAGTGAGTGTAGTAGAATAGTGAGTGTAGTACAATAGTGAGTGTAGTAGAATAGTGAGTGTAGAAGAATAGTGTAGTAGAATAGTGAGTGTAGTAGAATAGTGTAGTAGAATAGTGAGTGTAGTAGAATAGTGAGTGTAGAAGAATCGTGAGTGTAGTAGAATAGTGAGTGTATATAGAATAGTGTAGTAGAATAGTGAGTGTAGAAGAATAGTGAGAGTAGTAGAATAGTGAGTGTAGAATAGTGAGAGTAGTAGAATAGTGAGAGTAGAATAGTGAGAGTAGTAGAATAGTGAGTGTAGTAGAATATTGAGTGTAGTAGAATAGTGAGAGTAGTAGAATAGTGAGTGTAGTAGAATAGTGAGTGTAGTAGAATAGTGAGTGTAATAGAATAGTGAGTGTAGTAGTGAGAGTAGTAGAATAGTGAGTGTAGCAGGATAGTGAGTGTAGTAGAATAGTGAGTGTAGTAGTGAGAGTAGTAGAATAGTGAGTGTAGTAGAATAGTGAGTGTAATAGAATAGTGAGTGTAGTAGTGAGAGTAGTAGAATAGTGAGTGTAGTAGAATAGTGAGTGAAATAGAATAGTGAGTGAAATAGAATAGTGAGTGTAGTAGAATAGTGAGTGTAATAGAATAGTGAGTGTAGTAGTGAGAGTAGTAGGATAGTGAGTGTAATAGAATAGTGAGTGTAGTAGTGAGAGTAGTAGGATAGTGAGTGTAGTAGGATAGTGAGTGTAGTAGGATAGTGAGTGTAGTAGAATAGTGAGTGTAGTAGAGAGAGTAGTAGGATAGTGAGTGTAGTAGAATAGTGAGTGTAGTAGAATAGTGTAGTAAAATAGTGAGTGTAGTAGAATAGTGAGTGTAGTCGAATAGTGTAGTAGAATAGTGAGTGTAGTAGAATAGTGAGTGTAGAAGAATCGTGAGTGTAGTAGAATAGTGTAGTAGAATAGTGTAGTAGAATAGTGAGTGTAGTAGAATAGTGAGTGTAGAAGAATAGTGAGAGTAGTAGAATAGTGAGTGTAGAATAGTGAGAGTAGTAGAATAGTGAGTGTAGTAGAATAGTGAGTGTAGTAGAATAGTGAGTGAAATAGAATAGTGAGTGTAGTAGGATAGTGAGTGTAGTAGAATAGTGAGTGTAGTAGAATAGTGAGTGAAATAGAATAGTGAGTGTAGTAGTGAGAGTAGTAGGATAGTGAGTGTAATAGAATAGTGAGTGTAGTAGTGAGAGTAGTAGGATAGTGAGTGTAGTAGAATAGTGAGTGTAGTAGTAAGAGCAGTAGGATAGTGAGTGTAGTAGGATAGTGAGTGTAGTAGAATAGTGAGTGTAGTAGTGAGAGTAGTAGTGAGAGTAGTAGGATAGTGAGTGTAGTAGGATAGTGAGTGTAGTAGAATAGTGAGTGTTATAGAATAGTGAGTGTAGTAGGATAGTGAGTGTAATAGAATAGTGAGTGTAGTAGAATAGTGAGTGTTATAGAATAGTGAGTGTAGTAGGATAGTGAGTGTAGTAGGATAGTGAGAGTAGTAGGATAGTGAGTGTAATAGAATAGTGAGTGTAGTAGAATAGTGAGTGTAGTAGGATAGTGAGAGTAATAGAATAGTGAGTGTAATAGAATAGTGAGTGTAGTAGGATAGTGAGAGTAGTAGAATAGTGAGTGTAGTAGTGAGAGTAGTAGGATAGTGAGTGTAATAGAATAGTGAGTGTAGTAGAATAGTGAGTGTAGTAGAATAGTGAGTGTAGTAGTGAGTGTAGTAGAATAGTGAGTGTAGTAGAATAGTGAGTGTAGTAGAATAGTGAGTGTAGTAGTGAGTGTAGTAGAATAGTGAGTGTAGTAGAATAGTGAGTGTAGTAGTGAGTGTAGTAGAATAGTGAGTGTAGTAGAATAGTGAGTGTAGTAGGATAGTGAGTGTAGTAGAATAGTGAGTGTAGTAGTGAGTGTAGTAGAATAGTGAGTGTAGTAGAATAGTGAGTGTAGTAGGATAGTGAGTGTAGTATGAGTGTAGTAGAATAGTGAGTGTAGTAGGATAGTGAGTGTAGTAGAATAGTGAGTGTAGTAGTGAGAGTAGTAGAATAGTGAGTGTAGTAGAATAGTGAGTGTAGTAGAATAGTGAGTGTAGTAGAATAGTGAGTGAAATAGAATAGTGAGTGTAGTAGTGAGAGTAGTAGAATAGTGAGTGTAGTAGAATAGTGAGTGTAGTAGTGAGTGTAGTAGAATAGTGAGTGTAGTAGAATAGTGAGTGTAGTAGAATAGTGAGTGTAGTAGTGAGTGTAGTAGAATAGTGAGTGTAGTAGAATAGTGAGTGTAGTAGGATAGTGAGTGTAGTAGTGAGTGTAGTAGAATAGTGAGTGTAGTAGAATAGTGAGTGTAGTAGGATAGTGAGTGTAGTAGAATAGTGAGTGTAGTAGTGAGTGTAGTAGAATAGTGAGTGTAGTAGAATAGTGAGTGTAGTAGGATAGTGAGTGTAGTATGAGTGTAGTAGAATAGTGAGTGTAGTAGGATAGTGAGTGTAGTAGAATAGTGAGTGTAGTAGTGAGAGTAGTAGAATAGTGAGTGTAGTAGAATAGTGAGTGTAGTAGAATAGTGAGTGAAATAGAATAGTGAGTGTAGTAGTGAGAGTAGTAGGATAGTGAGTGTAGTAGAATAGTGAGTGTAGTAGAATAGTGAGTGTAATAGAATAGTGAGTGTAGTAGTGAGAGTAGTAGGATAGTGAGTGTAATAGAATAGTGAGTGTAGTAGTGAGAGTAGTAGGATAGTGAGTGTAGTAGAATAGTGAGTGTAGTAGAGAGAGTAGTAGGATAGTGAGTGTAGTAGAATAGTGAGTGTAGTAGAATAGTGAGTGTAGTAGAATAGTGCAGTAAAATAGTGAGTGTAGTAGAATAGTGAGTGTAGTCGAATAGTGTAGTAGAATAGTGAGTGTAGTAGAATAGTGAGTGTAGTAGAATAGTGAGTGTAGAAGAATCGTGAGTGTAGTAGAATAGTGTAGTAGAATAGTGTAGTAGAATAGTGAGTGTAGTAGAATACTGAGTGTAGAAGAATAGTGAGAGTAGTAGAATAGTGAGTGTAGAATAGTGAGAGTAGTAGAATAGTGAGTGTAGTAGAATAGTGAGTGTAGTAGAATAGTGAGTGAAATAGAATAGTGAGTGTAGTAGGATAGTGAGTGTAGTAGAATAGTGAGTGTAGTAGAATAGTGAGTGAAATAGAATAGTGAGTGTAGTAGTGAGAGTAGTAGGATAGTGAGTGTAATAGAATAGTGAGTGTAGTAGTGAGAGTAGTAGGATAGTGAGTGTAGTAGGATAGTGAGTGTAGTAGAATAGTGAGTGTAGTAGTAAGAGCAGTAGGATAGTGAGTGTAGTAGGATAGTGAGTGTAGTAGAATAGTGAGTGTAGTAGAATAGTGAGTGTTATAGAATAGTGAGTGTAGTAGAATAGTGAGTGTAGTAGAATAGTGAGTGTTATAGAATAGTGAGTGTAGTAGAATAGGGAGTGTAGTAGTGAGAGTAGTAGTGAGAGTAGTAGGATAGTGAGTGTAGTAGGATAGTGAGTGTAGTAGAATAGTGAGTGTTATAGAATAGTGAGTGTAGTAGGATAGTGAGTGTAATAGAATAGTGAGTGTAGTAGAATAGTGAGTGTTATAGAATAGTGAGTGTAGTAGAATATTGAGTGTAGTAGAATAGTGAGTGTAATAGAATAGTGAGTGTAGTAGGATAGTGAGTGTAGTAGGATAGTGAGTGTAGTAGGATAGTGAGAGTAGTAGGATAGTGAGTGTAATAGAATAGTGAGTGTAGTAGAATAGTGAGTGTAGTAGGATAGTGAGAGTAATAGAATAGTGAGTGTAATAGAATAGTGAGTGTAGTAGGATAGTGAGAGTAGTAGAATAGTGAGTGTAGTAGTGAGAGTAGTAGGATAGTGAGTGTAATAGAATAGTGAGTGTAGTAGAATAGTGAGTGTAGTAGAATAGTGAGTGTAGTAGTGAGTGTAGTAGAATAGTGAGTGTAGTAGAATAGTGAGTGTAGTAGAATAGTGAGTGTAGTAGTGAGTGTAGTAGAATAGTGAGTGTAGTAGAATAGTGAGTGTAGTAGAATAGTGAGTGTAGTAGTGAGTGTAGTAGAATAGTGAGTGTAGTAGAATAGTGAGTGTAGTAGGATAGTGAGTGTAGTAGAATAGTGAGTGTAGTAGTGAGTGTAGTAGAATAGTGAGTGTAGTAGAATAGTGAGTGTAGTAGGATAGTGAGTGTAGTAGTGAGAGTAGTAGAATAGTGAGTGTAGTAGAATAGTGAGTGTAGTAGAATAGTGAGTGTAGTAGGATAGTGAGTGTAGTAGTGAGAGTAGTAGAATAGTGAGTGTAGTAGAATAGTGAGTGTAGTAGAATAGTGAGTGTAGTAGTGAGAGTAGTATAATAGTGAGTGTAGTAGAATAGTGAGTGTAGTAGAATAGTGAGTGTAGTAGGATAGTGAGTGTAGTAGTGAGAGTAGTAGAATAGTGAGTGTAGTAGAATAGTGAGAGTAGTAGAATAGTGAGTGTAGTAGAATAGTGAGTGTAGTAGAATAGTGAGTGTAGTAGAATAGTGAGTGTAGAATAGTGAGTGTAATAGAATAGTGAGAGTAGTAGAATAGTGAGTGTAGTAGAATAGTGAGTGTAGTAGAATAGTGAGTGTAGTAGAATAGTGAGTGTAGGCTACGAGTGATTCGAAAGGTGAGACTGTTTTAAAGTACGGTCACGTGTTTCAATCTGGCGAAAGATTTCGCTCAAGTTGGTCATATGTAAATCTGCCATTCTCCGACAGAGCTGATTGGTTTGAAAGTGACTTGAAAGCAACGCTACTCTACAGACATGGCAAATTCTACTAACATTTCGTTAATGTGATCGTATGTTTATGAGTGTATACTGCGCAAAACTCAGAATAAATAGCTATAAAGCATAAAGAAATTAAAATTAAAATGTAACGACGAGGCTCATGCACAGCAAACCCAGGGAACGTTCTCTCAAAGTTATGAACAAACGTTCTTCCAGTAACGGTAATAGAACGTTCGTTCAATGTTATCTGGTCTTTAATAATGTTCTCAACACATTAGCACAAAAACATTATTTATGCATCATTGATAAGAGTTTATTTTCCAAAAAAAACCCGTTTTTTAAATGTCACTTCTTGTTTCAGAACGTTCAGAGAACATTCACAGTAACGTTACCATAACATTTGAAGAACGATACACTGGAATGTTCCCATAATGTTCACATTACAAAGAAAAAACGTTTAAAACTTTTTTTTTTTTTTTTACAGGACGTTTTGAACATTCATAAATACAATTTTCATAACTTAAAGCAAAACGTTCTGAGAAGATATGTTTGTTAGCTGGGAGGGTCAGCGGTCATGTCTAAGTTTGATAAAAGGTTTTGATCCACTTCAAATGTTGACGACTGGATAAACTAGCGGCGTTGGTCAGAGGAAAATACGAGCTCATCGTCAGGAAGACGAAACGTTCCTCAGATCCAAGAGTTCTCCCATAATCCCGTTCTCATGGCTTCGGCTGCGGTGGGTCTCCTCACGGGTCGGCCAGAACCAGCACCAGAACCAACATCACAACTAATGTGTGCTGGAGTCCAGGAAAAACACACGCGTGTCCAAGCGCTTCTGTTTCAGTCTGACCCAGTTCCTGATCCAACACAAGCACAGAACACACAACAGCTGATCTCAGCCCTGCTGTCACTCTGACCCTACACTCGCTGACATATCAGCCTTTCATATTCCACTGGCTTTCAAGTCAACGTTTATTTGATTTGAAAGCAGCAAAAATTATTTTAGTTGCAGTAACGAGGCAGTCAAACAGTGACTGAATGTTTTATTTTAATTTCAATAAAAGGAATATATTTTAGTTTGATAATGATTTTTATTTAATATTTTGTATTTTTATGGTACTACATTATATTTACACTGTATTTATAAATAATTTATTCACTTTTTGAGCATAGACCTGAAAATGTAATTTCCAACTTAAACTTTTGTAAATCTTGAATGCTTTAGAGCGACAGACTGAAGTTTGATCTCTTTTCAAAGACGACACTTGGCAGATTATTGCTGAGGTGAAAAAAGTTTTAAAAATTTAACTTAAGAAAAGTTACAGAATTTTACATTTATTGTTATGAATAATGCACAAAATACTATTTAAAATTTTTATATGAAATACATTTTTTCAAAAACACGTTTTACTCTAAAACTGTGAGAAAATCAAAGCCATAAATGTAAACAAGTTGTGCTCCAAAGTTGAGGTTGATATCTCAACAAATAATCTTTCAGTTCGGCTGCAGTTCCAAACGCTTCCACTAGAGGAAACTCGTCTCTCATTCATTTCCAATGCGCTCATTTCTGACCACGAGAAACACAAGTGTGACTATTGTTTTCAGGACCATTTAACCTGTTTGAATCATGACCATGATTTTTTTGTGTGTTCACAAACTAAGTGCCAAAACCTTTACCAAGTTTCGTTCCGTTCCGTTCTTTTCAAATTAGTAAAAATTTTCGGTCAAAAATTACCAAAGAGCAATTGCGAGTTATAAAGTCCTTTTTTTTCCAGAATTGCCCGTTTACAATTCTGTTTATATTGCGAGATATAAACATGCAATTCTGAGAAAAAACTCGCAATTGTGACTTTATATCTCACAATTCTGAGATAAAAAGTCACAATTACCTTTTTAATTTTTCATTCTGTGGCGGAAACAAGCTTTCATAGATGAACGCCACCATACGTAAGAATAGATCTGTCGCTACTTCCACTTGTCTTGAGTTTAAAATGGAAAATACAGAATTTGGGTAAAAGTAAATAAATAAAATAAGCACCTATATATTGGGTCCCAGTCCACTTTGACCCCAGAGATGGAGAACCAGACACACGTGACGAGGTTCACGGCCTGTAAAACACACACGCGCTCCGCTCTAAAATTAGTTTTCACTGCCTATAACAGCAGATTTACTGGCTGCTTTAATTTGCAGTCTGCAGGCCGTCACACAACACAACACGAACACACACACTCACGTGAACACACACATGCTTTCAATCAGGCAGTGCTGTGTCGGTTTACCGCTTCATTCCTCTCCGCGCGCCTGAAGCTCATTCCTGCTTTATCCGGGAGCTGTTCGCGTTCACATGTGTCAGGGTGTGTTCCACTAAACACAAACTACACAACAACAACCACACACAACCAGAGAGAATGATCTTCTGCATCACTCACTCACATCATGTCCCGACAGAAGTCAATTTCTATAATGCGTTATTCAACACAGCAAACAAAAATACGTCATTTCTGAATGTTCTCTGAACGTTCAAAACGTCCCGTTTTTTAATGTTTTTAAGTGAGCCATCCAACATTATGAGAACGTTACTTTTCAATGTTCTCTGAACGTTCTGAAACAAGGAGTAACATTTAATAAATGTCCAACTAAAACATTTCAGAAGAAAACATTCCATGAATGAATGATGTATAAATAATGTTTTTGTGCAAATGTTTTAAGACCAGATAACTTCGAATGAACGTTCTTTTACCAGATGAACGTTTGGCATTCACAGGAAAATAACAAATTCCAAATTCAATTTCAGCTCTACACAAGACAATACTGTCATTATTCAGACCAGTTCAGGTTTTGTTCTCATATGATTCAGTCAAATCGATAATATTACTGAATATTAAGTATATAAGTATATAAATAATGGAATAAAAAAAATATTCACACAATGAAAGTCAGTGTGTTCTAAAACAACTTTGGACCCCATTGACTTTCATTATGCGGACCAAAAACACTTTTTCAAAATATCTTCTTTTGTGTTCCCCAAAAACAAGCAAGTCATACAGGTTTGAAACGACACGAGGGAGAGTAAATGACCGAGTCAAGAAACCAAGATGTTCTGCATGTGCACTAGAAACTCCCTAGAAGAGACTCAAACTGGTACGCAATCTTATACGCGTATAATAGTATATAATACGCAAGTCTTTCAGTCTTACTACTTCAAAATGTCACATTTAATTCAATGTGTTGCTGTTTCTTTCAGATTATTTGTGACATTTACAAGCAATTTCTGAGTGCAAGTAAATCCTACAACAGAATGTTTTCAACATCATTACATAAAGCGTCATTCATGCTGCGGTGAAAACAAATAAAATCACTATAAAAACTGGTGGTTTCGCAATACCAATACATAGATATAATAAAATGAAAAACAACTGGGAAAAAGGTCAAACAAGCAACTTTGCAATTTTCAGACCACTTGAGACAGACTGACCCTATTTTATTTTATTACGTACGGCTCCTAGTTTTTGTGTTTTACAGGAAGAAGTAAGGTTCTGTCAGAGGTGACGCTCGTACACAATCACGGCTCTGTGGGAGAAAACTGCAAACAAAAGCACGATCGGTGATTCATTTGCAAACGGTGTGAAGCCAAAAACTGCAGCCGGCAAATCAATCTCTGTGCAAGAGAATTATTCATATCACAAGGAGAAAATATGGAGAGGAAATAGATCAAATATTTTATTTCAGCATCCTCCCTGTTTCAGATTAGGCTGATTTACAGAGAGAGAGAGAGACGCTCTGATGGAGAATCTGCAGATCAACGACTCATAAATCACACAGAATCAGCCACATCACCAACCAAACCATCCGGCTCATTCCAGAGGCAATAAATGAGCAGACCCTGCAATGTTTTTACTCCTCATTTATCCTCTAAACCACACTCAAATAAACCTCTGCTCACCAAAACACTCTCATATAGTGGTTAAATAATGTTAAATATTATATTATTTCAAATAATGCTTCTGCAGTGGAGGAGACTCATATTTACACTTTACAGATGCATTATAAATGAGAAATATTGAGATGAAATTCAGAACAAATGCACTGCATTCACATGATCATCAAAACTAGGGATGTACGATATATATCGGTCATCATATCGGTACCGGCCGATATATGTTCATTATTAATGTTATCGTTATCGGCCGATAAGAAAATTTGTCCGATATATTAAAGTTGATAAATAGGCTAATGTATTAGTCTATTTCCTTCAGATGAGACTTTTCAGATGCGCACTGTTCAACACATGATGGTTTTGAATTGCTTGAAATATGATTGGAATCACTTCAAAAAAGGAAAATTCAGTGCAGTTCAGTGCAGCATAAGCAGCGCAAGTCTGTCATATCGGCTACAGAAAATTATAATGAGAACGTCATAATTGTGTGATTGGGACGTGGCTTTTAATGGTGACTTTTGTTTTTGTAATCAGGCTCTCAAAAATTATATAAAAATGTGGATTTTGATTTATCGGCCAATATATCGGTTATCAGCTTTCAAATATCAATAATTATCGGTTATCTTCTTTCAAATATCAAGAATTATCGGATATCGGCTTTCAAATATCAAGAATTATCGGATATCGGCTTTCAAATATCAAGAATTATCGGATATCGGCTTTCAAATATCAAGAATTATCGGATATCGGCTTTCAAATATCAAGAATTATCGGATATCGGCTTTCAAATATCAAGAATTATCGGTTATCGGCTTTCAAATATCAAGAATTATCGGTTATCTTCTTTCAAATATAAAGAATTATCGGATATCGGCTTTCAAATATCAAGAATTATCGTTATCTTCTTTCAAATATCAAGAATTATCGGATATCGGCTTTCAAATATCAAGAATTATCGGTTACCGGCTTTTAAATATAAATATTTATCTGTTATTGGCTTTCAAATATAAATAATTATCTGTTATCGGCTTTCAAATATAAATAATTATCTGTTATCGGCTTTCAAATATAAATAATTATCGGTTATCAGATTTCAAATATCAAGAATTATCGGTTATCGGCTTTTAAATATAAATAATTATCGGTTATCGGCTTTGAAATATAAATAATTATCGGTTACCGGCTTTCAAATATGAAGAATTATCGGTTATCGGTATCAGCCAAAATGTTCATATCGGTGCATCTCTAATGAGAACTGATCAGTCGTCGCACTCGACCTGCTGAGCTCCAGAAGAGAAGACAACATTAAACTAACGTACATTACAAAAAATAATACTTGTATTCAGCAAGAACACATTAAATTGATCAAAAGTGTCAGTAAAGACATTTATAATGTTAAAAAATAAATGAATACTGGTCTTTTGAACTTTCTATTCATCAAACCCAGCTGACAGGGAACGTTCTGGCAACAAACAAACGTTCTTCCAGTAACATTAATGGAACATTTGTTCAAAGTTATCTGGTCTTCAATAATGTTCTCAAATCACTACTTGTACATCATTCATGGAGCATTTTATTTCTGAAACATTTCAGTTGGACGTTCTTCTGATGTTTTTTAAATGTTACTTGTTTCAGGTCGTTCAGAGAACATTCTAAAGTAACGTTCCATAATGTTTGAAGAATGATACAATGTAACGTTCCCTTAAAGGGCACCTATTATGCAAAATTCACTTTTAGGCTACATGGTGTTTGAACATAAATGTGTGTCGGCAGTGTGTGTACACAACCACCATATAATGATAAAAATCTACATACTCCGTCTATTAATCCCCATAAATCATAAGCAGTGTCTCAAAACAAGCCGTTTGCAGATTCTAGCAGTGCGTCACATTGTACAGGCCCTGCCCACGACTGCTGACGGACTCTGCCTATTAGCATAGACCCGCCCACGACTGCTGACGGACTCTTCCTATTAGCATAGACCCACCCACGACTGCTTACGGACTCTTCCTATTAGCATAGACCCGCCCACGACTGCTGACGGACACCACACTATTAGCATAGACCCGCCCATGACTGCTGACAGACTCTGCCTATTAGCATAGATCCGCCCACGACTGCTGACCGACTCCACCCTATTAGCATAGATCCCGCCCACGACTGCTGACGGACTCTGCCTATTAGCATAGACCCGCCCACGACTGCTTACAGACTCTTCCTATTAGCATAGACCCACCCACGACTGCTGACAGACTCTGCCTATTAGCATAGACCCACCCACGACTGCTGATAGACTCTGCCTATTAGCATAGACCCGCCCACGACTGCTGACAGACACCACACTATTAGCATAGACCCGCCCATGACTGCTGACAGACTCTGCCTATTAGCATAGATCCGCCCACGACTGCTGACCGACTCCACCCTATTAGCATAGATCCCGCCCACGACTGCTGACGGACTCTGCCTATTAGCATAGACCCGCCCACGACTGCTGACGGACTCTGCCTATTAGCATAGACCCGCCCACGACTGCTGACAGACTCTGCCTATTAGCATAGACCCGCCCACGACTGCTGATAGACTCTGCCTATTAGCATAGACCCACCCACGACTGCTGACAGACTCTGCCTATTAGCATAGACCCACCCACGACTGCTGACAGACTCTGCCTATTAGCATAGACCCGCCCACGACTGCTGACGGACTCTGCCTATTAGCATAGACCCGCCCACGACTGCTGACAGACTCTGCCTATTAGCATAGACCCGCCCACGACTGCTTACAGACTCTTCCTATTAGCATAGACCCACCCACGACTGCTGACAGACTCTGCCTATTAGCATAGACCCACCCACGACTGCTGATAGACTCTGCTTATTAGCATAGACCCGCCCATGACTGCTGACAGACTCTGCCTAATAGCATAGACCCGCCCATGACTGCTGACGGACTCTGCCTATTAGCATAGACCCGCCCACGACTGCTGACGGACTCTGCCTATTAGCATAGACCCGCCCACGACTGCTGACAGACTCTGCCTATTAGCATAGACCCACCCACGACTGCTGATAGACTCTGCCTATTAGCATAGACCCGCCCACGACTGCTGACGGACTCTGCCTATTAGCATAGACCCGCCCACGACTGCTTACAGACTCTTCCTATTAGCATAGACCCACCCACGACTGCTGACAGACTCTGCCTATTAGCATAGACCCACCCACGACTGCTGATAGACTCTGCCTATTAGCATAGACCCGCCCACGACTGCTGACAGACTCTGCCTATTAGCATAGACCCACCCACGACTGCTGATAGACTCTGCCTATTAGCATAGACCCGCCCACGACTGCTGACGGACTCTGCCTATTAGCATAGACCCGCCCACGACTGCTTACAGACTCTTCCTATTAGCATAGACCCACCCACGACTGCTGACAGACTCTGCCTATTAGCATAGACCCACCCACGACTGCTGATAGACTCTGCCTATTAGCATAGACCCACCCACGACTGCTGATAGACTCTGCCTATTAGCATAGACCCGCCCACGACTGCTGACGGACTCTGCCTAATAGCATAGACCCGCCCATGACTGCTGACGGACTCTGCCTATTAGCATAGACCCGCCCACGACTGCTGACGGACTCTGCCTATTAGCATAGACCCGCCCACGACTGCTGACAGACTCTGCCTATTAGCATAGACCCACCCACGACTGCTGATAGACTCTGCCTATTAGCATAGACCCGCCCACGACTGCTGACGGACTCTGCCTATTAGCATAGACCCGCCCACGACTGCTGACAGACTCTGCCTATTAGCATAGACCCGCCCACGACTGCTGATAGACTCTGCCTATTAGCATAGACCCACCCACGACTGCTGATAGACTCTGCCTATTAGCATAGACCCGCCCACGACTGCTGACAGACTCTGCCTAATAGCATAGACCCGCCCATGACTGCTGACGCACTCTGCCTATTAGCATAGACCCGCCCACGACTGCTGACGGACTCTGCCTATTAGCATAGACCCACCCACGACTGCTTACGGACTCTTCCTATTAGCATAGACCCGCCCACGACTGCTGACGGACACCACACTATTAGCATTACCCGCCCATGACTGCTGACAGACTCTGCCTATTAGCATAGATCCGCCCACGACTGCTGACGGACACCACACTATTAGCATTACCCGCCCATGACTGCTGACCGACTCCACCCTATTAGCATAGATCCCACCCACGACTGCTGAAGGACACCTCACTATTAGCATAGACCCGCCATTGACTGCTGACTGACTCCACCCTATTAGCATAGACCCGCCCACGACTGCTGACGGACACCACACTATTAGCATAGACCTGCCATTGACTGCTGACTGACTCCACCCTATTTGCATAGACCCACCCACGACTGCTGACGGACACCACACTATTAGCATAGACCCGCCATTGACTGCTGACGGACTCCACCCTATTAGCATAAACCTGCCCACAACTGCTGACGGACTCCGCCCTATTAGCATAGCTCCGCCCTCAGTGAGCAGTACACAGTCCGCCATGTTTATCTCCTCGCCAGAGCTTTTAACAGCAGCATCCAAGTAAGAGATGTATTCTTATTAAAGCTACTAAAGTTATTCAGTCAAGAGCAGTGACTTTTCTTTAGTTGTTTGATTCATATTAACAGCATTTATAGCAGTAGGTTCTGTATATTACGCTGCTGTCACTTTAATACACAGATCTAATACACACATGCGATTTCTTTCCCTGCTGTTTACGCTCACATACATAACCGACTGTGTTTGTGAACTCAGTGTGTTTTTGACATAACCTCATGTATTTGACAGTTTGAGCACAATAAGCCGTGAAAGAGAACTGAGTCCAATACTCACGGGACGCTCCGTCTGACATCCAGCTCTCTGTGTGTGTGATTCTGGTGTGTGTGCGCTCAGAAAACCTTCTTTCTGAAGTTTAGACTGATGTGGCTTTAAAACGCATGCAGATAATAAACTTTCATGATGATGAAGAACTGCAATGTCACGTTAGCGTGACCGTGATAGAGATTATAATAAACCAAACAGATGTTTTTGTTTTTGCCAGAGTATCCGATGCACGAGCTGTACAGGCTCCGCCCTCTTCTGGATAGGGGGCGGAGCAGCAGCTCATTTGCATTTCAAGACACATGCAGGAAAACAGCATGTTTTTCCTTCCATTCAAAATCGGCATTTACAACATGGAGTAATAAACGATCCGAGGGGTTTTTGAGCTGAAACTTCACACACACATTCTGGGACTCCTGATATTACATCTCGTAAAAAGAGGCATAATAAATCCCCTTTAACATTCACATAACCGAGAAAAAACATTTTAAAACATTTTAAAAACTGTCCGTTAAGAACATTCAGAAATAACACTTTCATGACGGAATGTCAGCAAAACGTTCTGAGAATATATCTGTGTTAGCTGGGAAGAATCCTGAAAGAAAGTCACAGTTTCCACAAAAATATGAA
>NC_140229.1:567392-604892 GCF_951802725.1 Rutilus rutilus
TAATTCCCATCTCAGTTAACAGGGACAGGTGTGTGTGAGTGAGTGTGAGTGTGAGTGTGAGTGTGAGTGTGAGTGTGAGTGTGAGTGAGTGTGTGTGTGTGTGTGTGTGTGTGTGTGTGTGTGTGTGTGTGTGTGTGTGTGTGTGTGTGTGTGTGTGTGTGTGTGTGTGTGTGTGTGTGTGTGTGTGTGTGTGTGTGTGAGAGAGTGAGTGTGAGTGAGAGTGAGTGAGTGAGTGTGTGTATGAGTGAGTGAGTGTGTGTGTGTGTGTGTGTGTGTGTGTGTGTGTGTGTGTGTGTGTGTGTGTGTGTGTGTGTGTGTGTGTGAGAGTGAGTGAGTGAGTGAGTGTGAGAGTGTGTGTGAGTGAGTGAGTAAGTGAGTGTATGTGTGTGTGTGTGTGTGTGTGTGTGTGTGTGTGTGTGTGTGTGTGTGTGTGTGTGTGTGTGTGTGTGTGTGTGTGTGTGTGTGTGTGTGTGTGTGAGAGCTCATGGCTCTTGTGTCGAGGGTGGAGCTCCTGCACTGTTTTCAATGAAAGCTCAGTTATTTTTGCTCCAGACATGTTTACATTTCTGTGGTCGAGTCTCTAACTTTCCTCTTTCCCTCTTTTTTCTGCTTCTCTCATTTCAGAGTCACAAACTACCAGACATTCCTGCAGTCTGCCAGAAAAGAGAGAGAGAGAGTGGGGGGGGGGAGAGAGAGAGAGAGTGTGGGGAGGGGGAGAGAGAAAGAGAGAGAGAGAGAGAGTGGGGAGGGGGAGAGAGAGAGAGAGAGTGGGGGGGAGGGAGAGAGAGAGAGATAGAGAGAGGGAGAGTGGGGAGAGAGAGAGAGAGAGTGGGGGGGAGAGGGAGAGAGAGAGAGAGAGAGGGGGAGAGTGGGGGGGAGAGAGAGAGAGTGGGGGGGAGAGGGAGAGAGTGGGGGGAGAGGGAGAGAGAGAGGGAGAGTGGGGGGGAGAGAGAGAGAGAGAGAGAGAGTGGGGGGGTGAGAGGAGTGAGAGGGAGAAGAGAGAGAGAGAGAGAGTTAGGGAGAGTGGGGGGGAGAGGGAGAGAGAGAGAGAGAGAGTGGGGGAGAGGGAGAGAGAGAGAGAGAGAGAGAGAGAGGAGTGGGGAGAGGGAGAGAGGGAGAGAGAGTGTGAGTGTGGGGGGGGGAGTGTGTGGGGGGGGGAGTGTGGGGGGGGGAGTGTGGGGGGGGGACCCTCACTGTAAAAAAACAAATCTGTTAAATTTACTGTAAATACAGTAGGCAGCAACATTTGGGGTTTTACAGACATAACTTCAATTTACAGTAAAAAACATATATCGTTATCTGAACTATAACTGATATGCTGACATTGTCTATCAGAACACCACTGACACCAGTCTAACACCACTGACACCAGTCTAACACCAGTCTAACACCACTGACACCAGTCTAACACCACTGACACCAGTCTAACACCAGTCTAACACCACTGACACCAGTCTAACACCAGTCTAACACCACTGACACCAGTCTAACGCCACTGACACCAGTCTAACACCAGTCTAACACCACTGACACCAGTCTAACGCCACTGACACCAGTCTAACACCAGTCTAACGCCACTGACACCAGTCTAACACCACTGACACCAGTCTAACACCAGTCTAACGCCACTGACACCAGTCTAACACCAGTCTAACACCACTGACACCAGTCTAACGCCACTGACACCAGTCTAACACCACTGACACCAGTCTAACACCACTGACACCAGTCTAACACCAGTCTAACACCACTGACACCAGTCTAACACCACTTACACCAGTCTAACACCACTTACACCAGTCTAACACCAGTCTAACACCAGTCTAACACCACTGACACCAGTCTAACACCAGTCTAACACCACTGACACCAGTCTAACACCACTTACACCAGTCTAACACCACTGACACCAGTCTAACACCAGTCTAACACCACTGACACCAGTCTAACACCAGTCTAACACCACTGACACCAGTCTAACACCACTTACACCAGTCTAACACCACTGACACCAGTCTAACACCAGTCTAACACCACTGACACCAGTCTAACACCACTGACACCAGTCTAATACCAGTCTAACACCACTGACACCAGTCTAACACCACTGACACCAGTCTAACACCAGTCTAACACCACTGACACCAGTCTAACACCAGTCTAACACCAACTGACACCAGTCTAACACCACTGACACCAGTCTAACACCACTGACACCAGTCTAACACCAGTCAAACACCACTGACACCAGTCTAACACCAGTCTAACACCACTGACACCAGTCTAACACCACTGACACCAGTCTAACACCAGTCTAACACCAGTCTAACGCCACTGACACCAGTCTAACACCACTGACACCAGTCTAACACCAGTCTAACACCACTGACACCAGTCTAACACCACTGACACCAGTCTAACACCACTGACACCAGTCTAACACCAGTCTAACGCCACTGACACCAGTCTGACACCAGTCTAACGCCACTGACACCAGTCTAACACCACTGACACCAGTCTAACACCAGTCTAACACCAGTCTAACACCACTGACACCAGTCTAACACCACTGACACCAGTCTAACACCACTGACACCAGTCTAACACCACTGACACCAGTCTAACACCAGTCTAACACCACTGACACCAGTCTGACACCAGTCTAACACCAGTCTAACACCACTGACACCAGTCTAACACCACTGACACCAGTCTAACACCAGTCTAACACCACTGACACCAGTCTAACACCAGTCTAACGCCACTGACACCAGTCTAACACCAGTCTAACACCACTGACACCAGTCTAACACCTGTCTAACACCACTGACACCAGTCTAACACCAGTCTAACACCAGTCTAACATCAGTCTAACACCACTGACACCAGTCTAACACCACTGACACCAGTCTAACACCACTGACACCAGTCTAACACCAGTCTAACGCCACTGACACCAGTCTAACACCATTGACACCAGTCTAACACCACTGACACCAGTCTAACACCAGTCTAACACCACTGACACCAGTCTAACACCACTGACACCAGTCTAACACCACTGACACCAGTCTAACACCACTGACACCAGTCTAACACCAGTCTAACGCCACTGACACCAGTCTAACGCCACTGACACCAGTCTAACACCAGTCTAACGCCACTGACACCAGTCTAACACCACTGACACCAGTCTAACACCAGTCTAACACCACTGACACCAGTCTAACACCACTGACACCAGTCTAACACCAGTCTAACACCACTGACACCAGTCTAACACCACTGACACCAGTCTAACACCAGTCTAACACCACTGACACCAGTCTAACACCACTGACACCAGTCTAACACCAGTCTAATACCACTGACACCAGTCTAACATCAGTCTAACACCACTGACACCAGTCTAACACCAGTCTAACGCCACTGACACCAGTCTAACACCATTGACACCAGTCTAACACCACTGACACCAGTCTAACACCAGTCTAACACAACTGACACCAGTCTAACACCACTGACACCAGTCTAACACCAGTCTAACACCACTGACACCAGTCTAACACCACTGACACCAGTCTAACACCAGTCTAACGCTACTGACACCAGTCTAACACCAGTCTAACGCCACTGACACCAGTCTAACACCACTGACACCAGTCTAACACCAGTCTAACACCACTGACACCAGTCTAACACCACTGACACCAGTCTAACACCAGTCTAACACCACTGACACCAGTCTAACACCACTGACACCAGTCTAACACCAGTCTAACACCACTGACACCAGTCTAACATCAGTCTAACACCACTGACACCAGTCTAACACCACTGACACCAGTCTAACACCAGTCTAACACCACTGACACCAGTCTAACACCACTGACACCAGTCTAACACCAGTCTAACGCCACTGACACCAGTCTAACACCATTGACACCAGTCTAACACCACTGACACCAGTCTAACACCAGTCTAACACCACTGACACCAGTCTAACACCACTGACACCAGTCTAACACCAGTCTAACACCACTGACACCAGTCTAACACCATTGACACCAGTCTAACACCACTGACACCAGTCTAACATCAGTCTAACACCACTGACACCAGTCTAACACCAGTCTAACACCACTGACACCAGTCTAACACCAGTCTAACACCACTGACACCAGTCTAACACCACTGACACCAGTCTAACACCAGTCTAACACCATTGACACCAGTCTAACACCACTGACACCAGTCTAACATCAGTCTAACACCACTGACACCAGTCTAACACCAGTCTAACACCACTGACACCAGTCTAACACCAGTCTAACACCACTGACACCAGTCTAACACCAGTCTGAACAAATTCTTATGCTCGAATGGATACTTTGACCATTTTCAATCTGGTTTCCGGCCGCACCACAGCACAGAGACAGCGCTCATAAAGATAATAAACGATATTCGCTTAAATACTGATTCAGGCAAATTATCAGTGCTGGTACTACTCGACCTCAGTGCTGCATTTGACACTGTCGATCATAACATACTTCTTGACAGGCTGGAAAACTGGGTGGGGCTTTCTGGGATAGTCCTAAAATGGTTCAGGTCATACTTAGATGGGAGAGGTTATTATGTGAGTATAGGAGACCATAAGTCTGAGTGGACATCCATGACATGCGGAGTCCCTCAAGGCTCAATTCTTGCGCCACTCCTGTTCAACCTGTATATGCTCCCAATGAGCCAAATAATGAGAAAGAACCAAATTGCTTACCACAGCTATGCAGACGACACACAGCTCTACTTAGCCCTATCGCCTAACGACTACAGCCCCATTGACTCCCTGTGCCAATGCATTGATGAAGTCAACAGTTGGATGTGTCAAAACTTTCTTCAGTTAAACAAAGACAAAACTGAAGTCATTGCGTTTGGAAACAAAGATGAAGTTCTCAAGGTGAACGCATACCTTCACTCTAGGGGTCAAACAACTAAACATCAAGTCAGGAATCTTGGTGTGACACTAGAGTCAGACCTTAGTTTCAGTAGTCATGTCAAAGCAATAACTAAATCAGCATACTATCATCTGAAAAATATTGCAAGAATAAGATGCTTTGTTTCCAGACAAGACTTAGAGAAACTTGTGCATGCTTTCATCACCAGCAGGGTGGATTATTGTAATGGACTCCTCACTGGCCTTCCCAAAAAGACCATAAGACAGTTGCAGCTCATACAGAACGCTGCCGCCAGGATTCTGAGCAGAACCAGAAAATATGAACATATCACACCAGTCCTCAGGTCTTTACACTGGCTCCCAGTTAAATTTAGGATTGATTTTAAAGTATTATTACTGGTATATAAATCATTCAATGGCCTAGGACTTCAATACATTGCAGATATGCTCACTGAATATAAACCCAACAGATCACTCAGATCATTAGGATCATATCAGCTTGAAATGCCAAGGGTTCACTCAAAGCATGGCGAATCTGCTTTTAGCTATTATGCTGGAACAGCTTCCAGAGGAGATCAGACGTGCTCCTACTGTAGTCACATTCAAATCCAGACTCAAAACACATCTGTTTAACTATACATTTACTGAATGAGCACTGTGCCAATGTTCGTCCGACTGTTTGTACTGTATTTTATTTTGTATTTTTCTAAACTGTTTTAATTATTCTTATTTCTTTTTATTATTTTAATTTCTTCTATGTAAAGCACTTTGAATTGCCATTGTGTATGAAATGTGCTATATAAATAAACTTGCCTTGCCTTGCCTTGCCTAACACCAGTCTAACACCAGTCTAACGCCACTGACACCAGTCTAACGCCACTGACACCAGTCTAACACCAGTCTAACGCCGCTTACACCAGTCTAACACCACTGACACCAGTCTAACACCAGTCTAACACCACTGACACCAGTCTAACACCAGTCTAACACCACTGACACCAGTCTAACACCACTGACACCAGTCAAACTAGGAGAGTGCGATGGGTCGGTGAGTTGGTGAGAGAATTAGTGTATGAATGAATTAGTAGGTGTATCTGTAATGTTGTTATTTATTATTTGTGCTTATGATTTGTCTGTTGTATTCTATATTTGTGTTTATAGGACCCTCTTGAAAAAGAGATGTTGCATCTCTAGAAGATTATCCTTTAATAAATCAATTCAAATTCAAATAAATTCAAACTAAATTTACCAACATATCAGAGTCATGATTGAGTACTAATATCTGTTTAGTAACTGATTAATCCACCAATCACAGAGATGATGAGAGTCACATGATCAGTCTCAGCTCATCACACGCAGATTTATGCAAAGAAAGTTTGTATCAACATGTTGAAGCTGCACAGTTTGATTCACACACACACACACACTAAACACTATCATGATAACACATGACATTAAAAAAAATACAGATAAACATTAATTTAACAACATTAAATGTAACATAAAACCACATAACTGGTTAGAAAAAAACTAAGAAAAACTATGAAGAAACAGTTATTTCAACAAAAAGACATCAGATGTGAAGAGTCACGCAGGGGATTGTGGGAATGTTTACTGTAAATTATACAATGACTTCCATAAACTGTAAATTTACATTAAATGTCCGGTCAGATCTACCACAGTTTTTCACTGTATAAAGTACGGAAACTTTCGTTTAAGCGATTAACATGTTTCCACCGCAGCATTTTCACAGTATTTGACCTTTAAATCGCGATCATTGTTTACAGTGCTCGCTCTCGCGAACCTCTGAGCTCTCCCGCGCTCACACTGGGACAGTTCTTCACACTAATGTCTTTATTTCGGGTTTGTAGCGACAATGACCTTCTTGTCATTTAGTGTTGTGGGATTAGGAAACTCTCCAGTGCTGTGTTTATCCCTTTATTTATCACAGTTCCGATGCCAAAACACATTATAATCCACAAGTTTGCATGTCCACATCCGATCCTGACACGGTCACGTGGTTTGCTGCCCTGATTAGTTCCACCTGACTTCACTTGCTCTCTGGCTCATAGACCTGTTAACCCCTCACTCCCCCCAGTGTCCGACAGTGGAACTGCAACACATCACACAGAGAGCTCATGGCTCTCACAGGGTTATTAAAATAAACTCTCACACCAGATCAAACACACTCACTCACTCACACACACACACACACACACACACACACACACACACACACACACACACACACACACACACACACACACACACACACACACACACACACACACACTCACTCATACACACACACACACACACACACACACACACACACACACACACACACACACACAGACACTCACACACAGACACTCACTCATACACACACACACACACACACACACACACACACACACACACACACACAGACACTCACACACAGACACTCACTCATACACACACACACACACACACACACACACACACACACACACACACACACACACACACACACACAGACACTCACACACAGATACTCACTCATACACACACACACACACACACACACACTCACACACACACTCACTCACTCACACACACACACACACACACACACACACACACACACACACACACACTCACACACTCACTCACTCACACACACACACACACACACACACACACACACACACACACACACACACACACACACACTCACTCACACACTCACTCACATAATTCTGAATGGCAGAGTTTTGAAATGTCAAACGTGACTTTATGTCAGATTGTGTGTGTGTGTGTGTGTGTGTGTGTGTGTGTGTGTGTGTGTGTGTGTGTGTGTGTGTGTGTGTGTGTGTGTGTGTGTGTGTGTGCCCTTGTTTATATTACATTGTGGGGACCAAATGTCCCCATAAGAATAGTAAAACCTGAGATCACCTACATTGTGGGGACCAGCCAGCGGTCCCCACTTTTCAAAAGGCTTATAAATCTCACAGGATGAGTTGTTTTGAGAAAGTAAAAATGCAGAATGTTTCCTGTGATGGGTAGGTTTAGGGGTAGGGTTAGTGTAAGGGGACAGAATATACAGTTTGTATGGTATAAAAACCATTACGTCTATGGAGAGTCCCCACAAAGATAGTGAACCAGACATGTGTGTGTGTGTGTGTGTGTGTGTGTGTGTGTGTGTGTTACGCAGAGAACATGTTCAGTGTGTTTAAGAAGAGCCATTCTGAACGGCACAATGTGTGTAAAGCAGAAAATGTGTTCAGACTTCAGGAGACTTGAAGAGGTTTTGCTCTGTGTGTGTCAGTGTAAATAACTGTGTGTGTGTGTGTGTGTGTGAGTTAATAACTGTGCTGTGTGTGTCAGTTTAGTGTGTGAGCAACTGGAAAAAACTGTGAAATATGTAAACTCATGATGAGCTGGTCTCTTCTGTCGTCAATAAATAATGTAGGCCTGCAATAAAGACTGCAATATTCCATAAAAAAAATTAAAAAGGAAGTGTAAATGTTGATTTCATAACAGTGATGTGAAGATGATGGTGTTCTCCAGCAGGAGGCGCTATAGACACACAGATGTCATCATAATCACTGAGATGATGCGCAGTCTCTCAGAACCAGCACACAAACCCAGAACTCAGACGTGTGCGGGTGTTCGGAACATAACACGCTCGGAGCGGGACTGTGTGTTTACAGTCTGTTTGTTTCAGTCTGTCCTTGACCTCTTCAGGCGTTATGAATATGAATATGAGCACCTAACGAACACTCGGTGTCCATGGAAACCTGCGCTTCTCACTCACAGCGCTGTCTGGGTGCGAGGGAGAGAAAAGGTTACGCGCGTGCGCGAGTGTTTTCACGGACACAAGACCAGGGCCACGGGTTGCTAAGCAACAGTCAATGCGAGAGAGAGCAGACAGAAGTTGATCTTCAGATATCAGTGATACTGGATTCATCATGCAGAAACACTGCAAACAACAACAAACACATCAGATATTCCTGTGAGGAAAATATCATCTTTTAAATGTTACTACTTGTTTGAGAACGTTCAGTTCAGAGAACATTCAAAAGTAACATTCACATAATGTTTGAAGAATGATACAATGGAACGTTTCGTTAACGTTCACATAACCAAGAAAAAAAACATTTTTAAAAACGGGACGTTCATAAATAACGTTTTTGGGAACGTTAGCAGATTTTCTTAGAACATGTTTTCTTATAAGTCAATGTTTTCCAATTCATAATTACATGTCAGATATGTGTGGAATAATAGCTCATGTTTACTGTAATAGCTGTGGATCGTTTTGCATGTAAGGACTTGTTTTGGTTGAGACGAGTTCTGATCAGCACAGTCAGCCCTCTCTGCACACATGTAAAAACACATTAAGTAGTCCATCATTTTATCCCTTAAAACTCATCTTTGATCTCCAAAATCACATATTTTAACTTTTTTCCTTGAAAAAAATAATGCCTTAAAATATCTTGAATGTAACTCGACACCCTATATACACGGTTCTATGAATATGCAAATGAGCCCCGCCTCCACACACTCACTCAGCTCAGAGATCCACTGGTTGACGATCACACGTTGATCTCGCTTAATTTAGTCCTAATTTGTAAGTCGCTTTGGATAAAAGCGTCTGCTAAATGACTAAATGTAAATGTAAATGTGATCTGATTGGTTACAAGGTAGTTTGTGACGTCAGAAACACCAGCGATTTCAAAGCGTGTTTTTGAGACTGTCTTTGGTTCACTGCAGTTTTAAGGAGGAAATACTCAGCAATGGTGTCGACTTATGAACTTACACATGCTTTGTCTTAAAGCAGATTAAAAACACCACATAGACACATAAACAACATTAAGAGCTGGATTCTCACCACAGGGGGACTTTAAATGAAAAGAAAGCAAAATCTGATGTGAACAAGAAACTTCTCAGAAAATTGCTCCAAAAATACAGAGATTTGAAATTTGAAATATAAAAACTAATTTATGAATTGAGCCAAAAACTACTTTTTTGGCATTAAATTGCCTAATTTACCCAAAGTTCATGATGCATTATGATATTCTCTCGTCGTGCTGCAGATAAATGTTATTTTATGAGTCATGAAGATGAGAAACACTCACTGTCCTTCAAAGAGTGTCAGATCTCTCCAACAGGATCTGTGTGACACTAGTGAAGCGAGAGCTGAGTGTTCATGAGACACACGTGACATACAGCTTTCAGAAGGAGGTTTTACGGCGATGCCACATAGAAGAACCATTTCTGCACTGTCAAAAACATTGGTTTTTTTTTTTTTAACCCAGCCGTTGGGTTACACATGTTGGGTCACTATGTTGGGTTATTTTTTCCAAAAATGTTAAATGTTAAAATCATTGGGTAATTTCTAGTAATAACCCGGCTGTTGGGTTAAATACCTATGTTGTGTGTACACTTGTGTATTTTGAATTTATGTACACAATTATGTATATTTACATTCAATTCTAGACTCTCCAATATTTAGTTTGTCATTTAACATTTTTTGTTGAGACATATTTATTGTTTTATACAAATAAACAATCTGTATAAAAAAAACAAAGTGCATTTAAGTTAACTTAACTGTTGGGTTACTTTTAACCCATTGGGCTGAAATAACCCACATTTGGGAAGGTGCTGCTATATCAGCCCATAGTTGGGTTACTCGTTGGGTTATTTTTAACCCAGCATTATTAAGTGAGTAATACTACAGTACAATTGAACTGTAAAATAAAAAACTTGAGTATTTATTAATAATAATAATAATAATTTTATTTTACAGAACAGCAGTAAAATCACAAACGTAAAACCATAGAGCAGGCCTATTTATTTTGATAAGAACCGCAGGGACGACCAAAGCCTCCTGTCCTTACACATACTTTAATGACATCACAGATTACTAAAGGCTCATTCACACCAAGAACGATGTATAATAAAGATAGTTCTAAAAATCGTTCTAAATATAAAAGAAGAGCAGGGTCAACAACACAACTATAACCATAACAGCACAGAGAAACGATATTGTTTGAATCGCTTTCAAAATATTTTTTCCCTTCCAGCTGAAGAACAATAAAAACATTGACAGCCAATCAGAATCCTGCTTTAAAGAACGTGAGCATTTAAAGCAGCAGACGACAACATTGTGTGCTGTAGTTATCGTTGTCGTTCTTGGTGCGAACGGCCCTTTAATTGGCTTTAGTGGAATTGCATTGGCATGATTCAATATCTGACCGTTATCAGTTTGTAGCAGTAAATGAAGAGATGTCTCATCGATCACAAGTTCAGTATGGTGTACCACAAGGCTCAGTACTAGGACCGCTGCTGTTCATTCTGTACATGCTACCCTCACACACACACACACACACACACACACACACACACACACACACACACACACACACACACACACACACACACACACACACACACACACACACTCTGTACATGCTACCCTCACACACACACACACACACACACACACACACACACACACACACACACACACACACACACACACACACACACACACACACACACACACACACACACACACACACACACTCTGTACATGCTACCCTCACACACACACACACACACACACACACACACACACACACACACACACACACACACACACACACACACACACACACACACACACACACACTCTGTACATGCTACCCTCACACACACACACACACACACACACACACACTGTACATGCTACCCTTAGGAGATATCATTATGAAGCATGGCATTAGTTGTCACTGTTATGATGACGATACTCAGCTCTATATTTCTTCACGCCCTGACGAAACTCACCAATTCACAAAATTAACAGAACAGCTGATATAAAAGACTGGATGACTAGTAATTTCCTACTAAATTCTGAAAAAACAGAGATTCTAATTATTGGACAAAAAACCTCCTCACGTAATAATCTAGAATACTGTCTAACACTTGATGGCTGCTCTGTTAAGTCTTCGTCGTCAGTTAGGAACCTGTGTGTGTGTGTGTGTGTGTGTGTGTGTGTGTGTGTGTGAGTGTGTGTGTGTGCTCTTTGTACCAATCTTTCATTTGAAAGTCACGTGTCTAGTATCTGTAAAACCGTATTCTTCCATCTTAAAAATATATCTAAATTACGCCATATGCTCTCAATGACAAATGCGGAACAGTTAGTCCATGCGTTCATGACCTCAAGGCTAGATTATTGTAATGCTCTACTGGGTGGTTGCCCTGCACGCTTAATAAACAAACTACAGCTGGTCCAAAACGCTGCAGCTCGAGTTCTTACCAGAACCAGGAAGTATGACCATATTAGCCCGGTTCTGTCAAAAGTGCAACATGTGCAGCGCAAGTCTGTCATATCGGCTACATAAAATTATAATAAGAACATTATAATTGTGTGTTTGGAACGTGGATTTTAATGGAGAGACTTTTGTTTTTGTAATCAGGCTTTTAAAAATGATATCAAAATTTGGATTTAGATTTATCGGCCAATATATCGGTTATCGGCTTTCAAATATAAAGAATTATCGGTTTCGGCCAAAATTTGCATATCCGTGCATCCCTAGTCTCCCTAGCACTGTAGGAAGCAGACACACTCTGCCAGTTTACATCTAGACTAAAACACATCTCTTTAACCTGGCACACACATAGAACATAATCAGTTTCTATAATTGAAATCAGTTAAATGATTGTTAGGCTGCATAAACGAGTTCAGCCGGAATAACACCTGATGTACTTGACTAACTTGACTGTTAATTTGCATATATTGGACCCGGACTGGTTTAGTGTGAGTTGTTGCTGGAGTCGGTCAGGTTGGAGTGTGTGTAAGACTCATTCACACTCTCAGCAGGATCACACACTCCTCTGTGTCAGCGTTTATCAGCAGTGTCCTCCCACACACACTCAGTATTCAGTGTGATCGCAGCTGATCTGCTATTGTCTTCTCAGAGCCTCAGAGAGAAGACGACCACCGCTGAAGATAAAGAACATCCGTGAGTCTCCCACTGCACAAACGCTTATTAAAATGTTCTTCACTACGACAAATGCTTCTTTTGAGAACAGACCACTGAAAGGTTCTCAGGGAGACCCCTCGCTTAATAATGCTGGGTTAAAAATAACCCAACGAGTAACCCAACTATGGGCTGGTATAGCAGCACCTTCCCAACCGTGGGTTATTTGCATGGGTTAAAAGCCAGCTGGGTTAAAAGTAACCCAACAGTTAAGTTAACAATTTATTTTTATTTATGACATTTTTTAATAAATAAAATACTCTTTGTTTTTTTGTTTTTAAATACAGATTGTTTATTTGTGTAAAACAATAAATATGTCTCAACAAAAATATTTTTAAATGACAAAGTAAATATTGGAGAGTCTAGAATTGAATGTAAATATACATAATTGTGTACATAAATTCAAAATACACAAGTGTACACACAACATAGGTATTTAACCCAACAGCCGGGTTATTACTAGAAATTACCTAATGATTTTAACATTTAACATTTTTGGAAAAATAACCCAACATAGTGACCCAATATGTGTAACCCAACGGTTGGGTTAAAAAAAATAACCCAACGTTTTTTACTGTGTACTATATTTCCTTAATGAATCCGTTTAATTTTTATATTTTATAATTAATTATTATTATTCATTAAACAAATATATCTTTAGAAGTTGTATTATAATTGCACCTAGATTTGTTTCCCAAATCGTTTTCCCTATTTTTAATGAAATAATGCGCGTACAGATAATATCACATAATGTTAACTCAGTCAAACAGTGAGTGCTCTGGCTCCTGTGCGCGCGGCCCTTTGGCCCCTCCCACCTCCATCGTCATCATCATCATCCGTGAGCGCGCGCGCTGAACTCGCTCATAAATGCTGAAGATTCGCTCACGCGCACAGACGAAACACAACCTAAACGCGCTCACTAACCCATCGACACACTCACACACACATATTTCTATATCTATCACGAGCTGCGAATATCAGCGCCATCGGCTGATATCAGGAGTGTAATCGATCAGAGGAATAAAACAAACCGCAGAATTCACATCGGAATTACTTCTTTCTGCGGGAACTCAACAGGTTAGTGGCATTAACCCGATCAATACTACAATATTATTAATATCAGCCATTAACACGATTTACAGACAGCCGTTTGATTCTGTTCATTCTACTTTCATTCTATTCGTTTCATGTTCTGTTTTGTTTATAATCATAGTGTATTTTGATTCTGCAGTTGGGATGTGAAATATACATGAATAATCTGATTTAGATAATGAGTAAATCATGTACTTTAGTGTTATATAATGTATATGAAGCTGAATCACATTCTGTTCTGCTCGCTCATCAGTGACTCATGAATCATGAATCATACTCACGTTTGACTCGCAGAAACTTTGTCAGATTCACTTCTGATCAGATATTAATCAGTTTAATTAGACACGTTAAAACTTACGCATTTACTGTTGTTGATTTTCAGTTAGATGGAAGAAGAAAATAATGATTATGATAATAATAATAGTATTTGTTATAAATATCTTCTTGCTTTCTCAGGTCTCAATGTGCAACATGGAGCCTATGTTACCTGGATTTAGAAACACACTAAAGGTAAGATCAGTGTTTATACTTTATATTATTTCTCAGCCAGGTTTGTGTATTTGATGTCACACACCCAGATGTGCTCGTTTATTATCAGACACACATCTGCTCGTTGTGTGAGCGCGCTCTCGATTAGATCTGTGCTGTGATTGGTCGAGAGGAGGGCTGCTGTAAAGTCATTGGAGGTCAGCTTCGGTTCGCCCACGCAGTTCACTCTAGCACGGAACCGGAAAGCCATATATGGTCGTGCGCTCCATTTGGTGGAGTGGCTCTAGTGATGATGTCATGCGTAAGGGCGTGTCCTCTGGGTTTTTCCTGCCCGTGCCGGTTTGAACTCAATAAAGAGTTGTGTGTGTGTGTGTGTGTGTGAGAGAGAGAGAGAGAGAGATATTATCTTTAACCTGTTCACTGTCACGCCCAGTTTTTGAGCACAGTTCTAAGAATGGTCTGTTCTTAAAGAAACACTCAGCGGATTATTGCAGAAGTGAAAGCACTTCAAAACTGAAAGTGTATAAAAGTTACAGAAGTTTGTCTACTGTTACGCAAACTTACTGAACAAAACATTATACTGATTTTTTTACTAAATAATTTGGCCCCTGTAATCAGTGATTTTACCCCTTAAAACTCATCTTTGATCACCAAAATTACATATTTAAATTCTTTGAAAAAATGTCTTCATGCCTTAAAATATCTTGAATGTAACTCGACACCCTTGCCTCATTTAGTATGCGCGGTTCTATGAATATGCAAATGAGCCCCGCCTCCACTCACTCACTCAGCTCAGAGATCCACTGGTTGACGATCACACGTTGATCTGATTGGTTACAAGGTAGTTTGTGACGTCAGAAACACCAGCGATTTCAAAGCGTGTGTTTGAGACTGTCTTTGGTTCACTGCAGTTTTAAGGAGGAAATACTCAGCAATGGTGTCGACTTATGAACTTACACATGGTATGTCTAAAAGCATATTAAAAACACCACATAGACACATAAACAACATTAAGAGCTGGATTTTAAAGTTGGTTCCTGTGAGATTTTGTTCAGGTACTTTACCGATTCTGATGCGTTCACCAGGATTACGAGGCACAGGAATATAACAGTAGTGATGAGCACCGATACATCATTGAGAATAAACACTGCAACCTGTCGATGTTTGATTGGTGACTTCAGCTTGTGTGTGTTCTCCTCAGCGTCAGGCAGCGTTCGAGATGTTTGAGGACCCGATGTCCCTGTTCTCCAGCTTCTGTCCGCTGGAGGAGGAGCAGGAGGTGCCGTCCGGCCTGGACTGCCTCTCTCAGGGTAAGAACACCATCACTGCGGTCCGGATCGCTTCAGTTTCAACCATTACGATTTCTAGCGATTCCTATTTTCAATTCCAATAAAGTAAAAAGAAAACCACTGTAAGTTCACAGCAGATCTCCACTGGTCTCGTGTGTGTGTTTCAGACGCCGGTGTGTGTGCGGTGCCGCTGCTGACGCCCTGCAGTAAAGCCGTGGTCAGTCAGGCGCTGAAGGACAGTTTCAACGGCTTCTCGAAGGTCCAGCGCATCTGTGGCATCTCCAGCAGTGAGTCCCGTCTCCTGACACTGAACACTAGCGGTGCAGCGGGCGGAGCTTATCCGTGAGCCGTACGGTTCGGCACGCATGTGATTCGCGGATTAACTGCTAAATTTAACTAGCCGGACTCCGCCCTCCTACGTACTTCTGCTCAATTTACATTTTTCAATTTTTTGATTTTCTCAGAGAGAGAGAGAGAGAGAGAGAGAGAAAGAGATAGAGAGAGAGAGAGAGATAGAGAGAGAGAGAGAGAGATAAAGATGATTTTTTTTTTTTGCTAAACCGAATGATCCAATCCGCGTCTCAAAAACCATAAATGATCCGCTCCGTGAGTTCTGTGATCCGTTGCACCACCACTGACCACATGTTTGTTTTGAGGACGATGTGTTTGTAATGATGTCTGTCCCGTAGACCCGTGGAAGTGGAGCAAGCAACACGTGTCTCAGTGGCTGTACTGGGCGTCCGGAGAGTTCAGCCTCACCAACATCAACTTCTTTAAGTTCGACATGAGCGGGCAGGAGCTGTGCGACCTGGGAAAGGACGGGTTCCTGGATCTGGCTCCGGATTTCGTGGGCGATATTCTGTGGGAACATCTGGAGCAGATGATGAGAGGTAACGCAGACGAATGTAGAATATAGAATTCTCGTCTGAGGTTTTTCATGTAGAAATTACATGTTTTTTCCTGTAGTGTTTACAGAATCATTTTTATCAGTGCAGTAAATGTATCTTGATTTAAGAATGTTTAGATATCTGTGAAATATAAAGCCAGAAACACTGAGGAGGGAAATCATTGACTAAAACTCTAATCAAATGTAAAGACTAGTACGATATATATCAGCCACCATATCAGTATCGGCCGAAATATGTTCATTTTTAATGTTATCGTTATCGGCCGGATAAGAAAATGTGGCCGATATATTAAAACCGATAAATAATGTATAATTTCCTTCAGCTGAGACTCTTCAGATATGCACTGTTCAACATGATGATTTTAGAATTGCTTAAAATATGATTGAAATCACTTCAAAAAAGGAAGCAGTCAAATCGGCTACAGAAAATTATAATGAGAACGTCATAATTGTGTGATTGAGACGTGGCTTTTAATGATGACACTTTTGCTTTTGTAATCAGGCTCTCAAAAATTATAGAAAAATATGGATTTAGATTTATCAGCCAATATATCGGTTATCCGCTTTCAAATATATAGAATTATCGGTTATCCGCTTTCAAATATATAGAATTATCGGTTATCGGCTTTCAAATAAAAAGAATGAATCGGTTGTCGGCTTTCAAATAGAAAGAATTATCGGTTATCCGCTTTCAAATATATAGAATTATCGGTTATTGGCTTTCAAATATATAGAATTATCGGTTATCCGCTTTCAAATATATAGAATTATCGGTTATCGGCTTTCAAATAAAAAGAATTAATCGGTTGTCGGCGTTCAAATAGAAAGAATTATCGGTTATTGGAATAAGCCAAAATGTTGATATGGGTGCATGCCTACTTTAGTGTGATTCCGGAGCTGACGTCTGATTGGGTGTTTTCTCCCTCAGCCTGTCAGGAGGGCGACGAGGTGAAAGTCTCTGAGTGTGGATGGACGAGCAGCAGCTCCAGCAGTAAGTGTTGTTTCTTTCCGTCAATCTTTATTCATCTCA
The DNA here is from genome assembly GCF_951802725.1 of Rutilus rutilus. Classification (NCBI taxonomy): domain Eukaryota; kingdom Metazoa; phylum Chordata; class Actinopteri; order Cypriniformes; family Leuciscidae; genus Rutilus; species Rutilus rutilus. Next base: position 585,178 of record NC_140229.1, read on the forward strand.
GAATCTCAGAGAGAAGAGAGTCTGTGCATTTTAACAATTCAAGCTGATTCAAGGCGAGACACTACAGGCATTGTTTTTCATGCATTTGGTCTATTTTGCTTACATAACATTTGCTTCTATTCAGCCTAGTGGAAAGAAAACATGCAAAATGCAAATTTAAGTGTTTATTTTATTGCACTTTATCTCTTTGCATCTGTTGATTTTAATTTCAGTACATAGTTTGAGTCAGAAATCTCCACTTCAGCAGCTTTACACACACCAAACTTTAGTTTTGTAAACATTCTGTTTGTTTGGTTATATATATATATATATATCCTATACAACATTTTATTCCTAAAACATGGTGAAAATGTATTTTCCTTCTGTCTGTTGACAGTATTTTCTGATTTATGGAGTGAAAAACTTGGTTTTATCCAATGTTTCCAAAGTTTCAGCAAATGGTTGCATGTTTAAACAAAACGTTCCAGAAAACTTATAATACAAAGCATTTGTCTTAATGTACTGTAATTACTCAACTGTGGAAAGAATGATGACATCTAGTTAAAGTCTTCACCTTATTCACCTGTAGTGTCTTGTCTCAATAGAGATTCAGGTTCAGAACAAGCCCTGAGGGGATTGCTGTGGAACATCAACAGCGATCTTGTAATCTGACTACAGTGTGATGTGTGTTTGTGTCTGAAGGTCTCAGTCTGGAGGAATGTTCTCTGAAAGTTCCTGATAATCGCATGAGTCTCCTCCGAGAGCTCTTCGAGACATCTAATGATTCAGTCCTGTTGGCATCGGGTCAGGAGCTCTCCATGTATCCCAAACCTCAGCTCAGCACCGTCAGCATCAGCTACATGAGTCGAGAGTCCTCCGCCGCTAAAGCCGCTCAGCGTCTCAATACAACAGGTCAGATATCAGATATCTCACACATCCGTCATCGCCTTACAACTTATTATATAATCAGATTACTTTTTCGATGTAACAAGTAACGCATTACAAGTAACATGCATTTCGTAGTCAGATTACTTTTTTCGATGTAACAAGTAACGGATTACAAGTAACATGCATTTCGTAATCAGATTATTTTTTCGATGTAACAAGTAACGGATTACAAGTAACATGCATTTCGTAGTCAGATTACTTTTTCGATGTAACAAGTAACGCATTAGAAGTAACATGCATTTTGTAGTCAGATTACTTTTTCGATGTAACAAGTAACGCATTACAAGTAACATGCATTTCGTAATCAGATTACTTTATCGATGTAACAAGTAATGCATTACAAGTAACATGCATTTCGTAATCAGATTACTTTTTCGATGTAACAAGTAACGCATTACAAGTAACATGCATTTCGTAGTCAGATTACTTTTTCGATGTAACAAGTAACGGATTACAAGTAACATGCATTTCGTAATCAGATTACTTTTTCGATGTAACAAGTAACGGATTACAAGTAACATGCATTTCGTAATCAGATTACTTTATCGATGTAACAAGTAATGCATTACAAGTAACATGCATTTCGTAATCAGATTACTTTTTCGATGTAACAAGTAACGGATTACAAGTAACATGCATTTCGTAGTCAGATTACTTTTTCGATGTAACAAGTAACGGATTACAAGTAACATGCATTTCGTAATCAGATTACTTTTTCGATGTAACAAGTAACGGATTACAAGTAACATGCATTTCGTAATCAGATTACTTTATCGATGTAACAAGTAACGGATTACAAGTAACATGCATTTCGTAATCAGATTACTTTATCGATGTAACAAGTAATGCATTTCAAGTAACATGCATTTCGTAATCAGATTACTTTTTCGATGTAACAAGTAACGCATTACAAGTAACATGCATTTCGTAGTCAGATTACTTTTTCGATGTAACAAGTAACGGATTACAAGTAACATGCATTTCGTAATCAGATTACTTTATCGATGTAACAAGTAATGCATTACAAGTAACATGCATTTCGTAATCAGATTACTTTTTCGATGTAACAAGTAACGGATTACAAGTAACATGCATTTCGTAATCAGATTACTTTATCGATGTAACAAGTAATGCATTACAAGTAACATGCATTTCGTAATCAGATTACTTTATCGATGTAACAAGTAACGCATTACAAGTAACATGCATTTCGTAATCAGATTACTTTATCGATGTAACAAGTAACATGCATTTCGTAATCAGATTACTTTTTCGATGTAACAAGTAACGGATTACAAGTAACATGCATTTCGTAATCAGATTACTTTATCGATGTAACAAGTAATGCATTACAAGTAACATGCATTTCGTAATCAGATTACTTTTTCGATGTAACAAGTAACGGATTACAAGTAACATGCATTTCGTAGTCAGATTACTTTTTCGATGTAACAAGTAACGCATTACAAGTAACATGCATTTCGTAGTCAGATTACTTTTTCGATTAACATAATTCGATACTTTTTTAGGGAGCAACGCAAGATTGTAACGCATTACTGTCCCAACACCGGTCGTCCCAGTGAGTTGATGTACTAGAGTGTGTGTAGTAACCGAACGCTGTGTGTCTCCACAGTCTCGTCCCGGGATCAGACGTCGGTGGAGAGTCTGGAGAACGCTGAGGAGTGTGTTCTCCGCTCATGGGGAAGCCACTCGTCTCTCGCTGACGCCCAGCGCGTCCCGTCCTACGACAGCTTCGAGGAGGAGTTCGGATCCGCCCCGCTGGGTCTGGGCAAACAGGGACTGTCCTTCAAAGACTATGTTCAGGAGAGGAACGAGCCGCTGGAACAGGGCAAACCTGTGATCGCTGCCGCAGTGCTCGCTGGCTTCACCGGTGCGTTACATTACTGCATTACTCACAGCACACTCATGCAGACATGCTTTTCTTACTTAGTATTTTTATCTTGTTTCCAGTCCAAATATCAAAAGATTCTTAAATCAAGATGCATTTACTAAAGTAGTACAAGACCATAAGATATTATGTCTTGTTTTCTTGGGAAATAAATCAAAATTAAGTGAGTTGTTACTTAAAAAAAGCAAAATTATCTGCCAATGGGGTATGAAAAATAATCAGAACAGAAACAGAAACAAAATAATATTTCTGACTCCATTGGTGGATCATTTTGCTTGTTTTGAGCAACAACTCACTTCATTTTGATTTATTTCCCCAAAAAAACAAGACATAATATCTTATGGTCTTTTACTACTTTAGTGTGTGTTGGACAGGTAGCGGCCCCATCCAGCTGTGAGTTTAACCCGTGTGTGTGTGTGTGTGTGTGTGTGTTGGACAGGTAGCGGCCCCATCCAGCTGTGAGTTTAACCCGTGTGTGTGTGTGTGTGTTGGACAGGTAGCGGCCCCATCCAGCTGTGGCAGTTCCTGCTGGAGCTTCTGACCGACACAAGCTGTCAGAACATCATCAGCTGGACCGGCGACGGCTGGGAGTTCAAACTCACCGACCCCGACGAGGTAACACACATATTTTATAGCGGCATATATAAAAAAACAAGGAAATCCTGTACGCTATCAATACTTGCAAATGAGTATCAACATTTTATTAGCAACGTTTCGGTCTCGTGACCTTCATCAGGAATAAACCATACTAATGTGTTCACACACACACACACACACACACACACACCCTGCAGGCTGATCGATATAATGGCAAATATAGAAATATAATAGAGCGGGGGTTTTCAGTCTTTCAAATATGACACACCCCCACCCTAATATTTAAAAGACAGCTATGTGTTTTAAATGTATCACATTTAAATATTATTTATTTACTTTAATCAAATGAATGTAATCTAATCTATTTATTTAGTTAAACTGCTTTTCTTATTTTTATTTATTTCAAGTTTCAAATTGTATTTATTTTAATCAAATGTTCTTATCTATTAATTTATTTAAATAAAATGTATTTATTTTTAGTCAATTCTAATTTAATGCATTAATTTATTAATTTATTTTCTTATTTTTAGACAATTTTTAATCACGTTTTATTTTTTAGTTTGATCAAATTAATTTATTTCAATCCAATTTTTCATTTTAATTTTCTTATTTACTTATTTTAATCAAATGTTCTTATTTATTAATTTACGTAACATTTTTATTTCTGTTTTAGTCAATTAATTTTCTTATTTGTATTTATTTAAATTAACTTTTAGTTTTATTTCAATCCAGTTTTTCAGGTTTTATTTTTTTCAATTTGATCAAATTAATTTATTTCAATCAAATTGTATTTATTTATTTTAATCAAATGTTCTTATTTAAATAAAATTGTATTTCTTTGTTTTAGTCAATCATTTTAATCTAATGCATTAATTAATAATTTATTTATTTAGATAAAATGATATTGCTTTATTTAAAAAAAAGAATCTCAATCAAATTTATTAATACAGATGTGGTGTGTTTGAGACCCAGTTTAAGATGTGGTGTGTTTGAGATGTGGTGTATTTGAGACCCAGTTTGACATGTGTTGTGTTTGAGACCCAGTTTGAGATGTGGTGTGTTTGAGACCCAGTTTGACATGTGTTGTGTTTGAGACCCAGTTTGACATGTGTTGTGTTTGAGACCCAGTTTGAGATGTGTTGTGTTTGAGACCCAGTTTGACACGTGTTGTGTTTGAGATGTGGTGTGTTTGAGACCCAGTTTAAGATGTGGTGTGTTTGAGACCCAGTTTGAGATGTGTTGTGTTTGAGACCCAGTTTGAGATGTGTTGTGTTTGAGACCCAGTTTGAGATGTGTTGTGTTTGAGACCCAGTTTGAGATGTGTTGTGTTTGAGACCCAGTTTGAGATGTGTTGTGTTTGAGACCCAGTTTGAGATGTGTTGTGTTTGAGACCCAGTTTGAGATGTGGTGTGTTTGAGACCCAGTTTGACATGTGTTGTGTTTAAGACCCAGTTTGAGATGTGGTGTGTTTGAGACCCAGTTTGAGATGTGGTGTGTTTGAGACCCAGTTTGAGATGTGGTGTGTTTGAGACCCAGTTTGAGATGTGGTGTGTTTAAGACCCAGTTTGACATGTGTTGTGTCTGAGACCCAGTTTGACATGTGTTGTGTTTGAGACCCAGTTTGAGATGTGGTGTGTTTGAGATGTGGTGTATTTGAGACCCAGTTTGACATGTGTTGTGTTTGAGACCCAGTTTGACATGTGTTGTGTTTGAGACCCAGTTTGAGATGTGTTGTGTTTGAGACCCAGTTTGACACGTGTTGTGTTTGAGATGTGGTGTGTTTGAGACCCAGTTTAAGATGTGGTGTGTTTGAGATGTGGTGTATTTGAGACCCAGTTTGACATGTGTTGTGTTTGAGACCCAGTTTGACATGTGTTGTGTTTGAGACCCAGTTTGAGATGTGTTGTGTTTGAGACCCAGTTTGACACGTGTTGTGTTTGAGATGTGGTGTGTTTGAGACCCAGTTTAAGATGTGGTGTGTTTGAGACCCAGTTTGAGATGTGTTGTGTTTGAGACCCAGTTTGAGATGTGTTGTGTTTGAGACCCAGTTTGAGATGTGTTGTGTTTGAGACCCAGTTTGAGATGTGTTGTGTTTGAGACCCAGTTTGAGATGTGGTGTGTTTGAGACCCAGTTTGACATGTGTTGTGTTTAAGACCCAGTTTGAGATGTGGTGTGTTTGAGATGTGGTGTGTTTGAGACCCAGTTTAAGATGTGGTGTGTTTGAGACCCAGTTTGAGATGTGTTGTGTTTGAGACCCAGTTTGAGATGTGTTGTGTTTGAGACCCAGTTTAAGATGTGGTGTGTTTGAGACCCAGTTTAAGATGTGGTGTGTTTGAGACCCAGTTTAAGATGTGGTGTGTTTGAGATGTGGTGTATTTGAGACCCAGTTTGACATGTGTTGTGTTTGAGACCCAGTTTGACATGTGTTGTGTTTGAGACCCAGTTTGAGATGTGGTGTGTTTGAGACCCAGTTTGAGATGTGGTGTGTTTGAGACCCAGTTTGACATGTGTTGTGTCTGAGACCCAGTTTGACATGTGTTGTGTTTGAGACCCAGTTTGAGATGTGGTGTGTTTGAGACCCAGTTTGACATGTGTTGTGTTTAAGACCCAGTTTGAGATGTGGTGTGTTTGAGACCCAGTTTGACATGTGTTGTGTTTGAGACCCAGTTTGAGATGTGGTGTGTTTGAGACCCAGTTTGACATGTGTTGTGTTTAAGACCCAGTTTGAGATGTGGTGTGTTTGAGACCCAGTTTGAGATGTGGTGTGTTTGAGACCCAGTTTGAGATGTGGTGTGTTTGAGACCCAGTTTGAGATGTGGTGTGTTTAAGACCCAGTTTGACATGTGTTGTGTCTGAGACCCAGTTTGACATGTGTTGTGTTTGAGACCCAGTTTGAGATGTGGTGTGTTTGAGACCCAGTTTGAGATGTGGTGTGTTTAAGACCCAGTTTGACATGTGTTGTGTCTGAGACCCAGTTTGACATGTGTTGTGTTTGAGACCCAGTTTGAGATGTGGTGTGTTTGAGACCCAGTTTGACATGTGTTGTGTTTAAGACCCAGTTTGAGATGTGGTGTGTCTGAGACCCAGTTTGACATGTGTTGTGTTTGAGACCCAGTTTGAGATGTGGTGTGTTTGAGACCCAGTTTGACATGTGTTGTGTTTAAGACCCAGTTTGAGATGTGGTGTGTTTGAGACCCAGTTTGAGATGTGGTGTGTTTGAGACCCAGTTTGAGATGTGGTGTGTTTGAGACCCAGTTTGAGATGTGGTGTGTTTAAGACCCAGTTTGACATGTGTTGTGTCTGAGACCCAGTTTGACATGTGTTGTGTTTGAGACCCAGTTTGAGATGTGGTGTGTTTGAGACCCAGTTTGAGATGTGGTGTGTTTAAGACCCAGTTTGACATGTGTTGTGTCTGAGACCCAGTTTGACATGTGTTGTGTTTGAGACCCAGTTTGAGATGTGGTGTGTTTGAGACCCAGTTTGACATGTGTTGTGTCTGAGACCCAGTTTGAGATGTGGTGTGTTTGAGACCCAGTTTGAGATGTGGTGTGTTTGAGACCCAGTTTGAGATGTGGTGTGTTTAAGACCCAGTTTGACATGTGTTGTGTCTGAGACCCAGTTTGACATGTGTTGTGTTTGAGACCCAGTTTGAGATGTGGTGTGTTTGAGACCCAGTTTGACATGTGTTGTGTCTGAGACCCAGTTTGACATGTGTTGTGTTTGAGACCCAGTTTGAGATGTGGTGTGTTTAAGACCCAGTTTGACATGTGTTGTGTCTGAGACCCAGTTTGACATGTGTTGTGTTTGAGACCCAGTTTGAGATGTGGTGTGTTTGAGACCCAGTTTGACATGTGTTGTGTCTGAGACCCAGTTTGACATGTGTTGTGTTTGAGACCCAGTTTGAGATGTGGTGTGTTTAAGACCCAGTTTGACATGTGTTGTGTCTGAGACCCAGTTTGACATGTGTTGTGTTTGAGACCCAGTTTGAGATGTGGTGTGTTTGAGACCCAGTTTGACATGTGTTGTGTCTGAGACCCAGTTTGACATGTGTTGTGTTTGAGACCCAGTTTGAGATGTGGTGTGTTTGAGACCCAGTTTGACACGTGTTGTGTTTGAGACCCAGTTTGAGATGTGGTGTGTTTGAGACCCAGTTTGACACGTGTTGTGTTTGAGACCCAGTTTGACATGTGTTGTGTTTGAGACCCAGTTTGACACGTGTTGTGTTCCTCAGGTGGCCCGTCGCTGGGGAAAGAGGAAGAACAAGCCGAAGATGAACTACGAGAAGTTGAGTCGAGGCCTGCGCTACTACTACGACAAGAACATCATCCACAAGACTTCTGGGAAGCGCTACGTTTACCGTTTCGTCTGCGACCTGCAGAACCTGCTGGGATACACGGTGGAGGAGCTGCACAGCATGCTGGGAGTTCAGCCGGACACCGAGGACTGAACCCGAACCCAACCCGTGTGTGTCGGCGCAGACCTCGAGAAGGTCTCGGTTTCTCTGCGGTTCCCCGTCTGAGGTCTGATCATCTGATCATCTGTGTTCAGAACCAGGCCTGTACAGTAGACTAGCGACGAGCCGGAAACACAGAGCTATTTTCTGCTGTTCGTTCACGCCAGGAATGCCTTTTCTGAGACGTTCCGGCGCTTTGTTCACTGAGAACTGGATTTTCAGGTTTGGAATCACATCATGTGGCCTTTCAAACGGAGAGAGCATTACTAACAATCATTCTGAACTTTACCTGCGCTTTGATTTAATCAGATCTGCTTCTGCTCGCCTGTGTTCGTGAGCGATTGATTGTACGTGAGATGATCCGATGTTTATTTATTTGACTGCTGAATACAGCAGGTCACGGACTGAGGGTTTGTTTCGCTCAGGTTAAAGAGACGTGTGAATGTTTACCAAAGTGAAGAGTCGTCTCGGCACGGTGAACTCTGTGTTCGTACAGCGATGAATGTCTCGTTCTCACGCACACTTTCAGCGTCAGAACGACTGTGTAAAATACATGTTATCTCCTATATCTGCGTTACTGTAGACCCAGCTCACAGAAACATGCTGTACAGGGCTTCTTCAACTGCTTACACACAAAATCCTCACAATTTCTGACACCTGACACTCAAACACCAGAAACACACACCAGATCTGCAAAACCACACACCAACTCTCGGCCTTCGACTCAGTTTTCAACACACAATTCTCTATGTAACACACAAACATCTTAATTTCCTCTTTCAAACACAACCTATCAAAACACCACAGTAATTCATCAGAGCCTCACACACACTCCTCACCTGTGCAAACACTCATCGCTTTGCTGAACACACACCAATCATGGCTTTAGAATAGGCCTATAAAAGGCCAAAGGTCGAGTTTGGTTTTGAATATCTGTGTGTATATGATATATCCAAAAATATAATATTATGGCGAAGGTGTTTGCAGCGTAAGACAAACGTTTGCTTCTGAGATGTGTGTGATATTCTGAATGCAGTGCTTCATTCAGCGAGAGATGTGAGGCGTTGGGCATTTTGTGTGCAGTTCTTGGATTTGTGTGTAAAGTTTTGAAAAAAAGAGGCAAAGTTATGAAAATGTGTGTAAGCAGTCGGAAAAAACTGTAAGAACGTTTTGCTAACGTTCCCATTAAGTTATGAAAGCGTTATTTCTGAATATTCTGTCAACATTCAAAATGTCTATTTTTTCTAATGTTTTACAAATGTTTTGTTGTTGTTGTTGTGAGCATTACGGGAACATTCAATTTAAAGACATGATAACTCTCAAACGAACGTTCTATTATCGTAACTGGAAGAACTTTTGCTCATATCTCTGAGAGAATGTTCCCTGAACTATTATTATTCTCATAATTTATACAGATCTCACGTGGTTATTCATCACTACTACTGTAAATGTGTGTATATGTGTGTATTTGATTGTTTTTCTAAAATACAGTTGCTCTGAACTGGGTTCAGACTGGTTTATAGGTTTATTTTACAGATGATCTACGAGCGAGAGATTTATTGATCAGTTAAAGTGTTTCTAGGGAACGACTGCAGGATCTTCTGAATCACTCAGTCTTTATTATCAAACCTTTATTAGTCATACATGTGATGTTTGTGCTGAACGTCCTCTGAACCGAGTGACTTACACTGGTGGAAACATGTTCAGTGTGTGTGTGTGTGTGTGTGTGTGTGTGTGTGTGTGTGAATGTTTGAGAGGCATTTGACTCATGAGAATCTGTCCAGACGTGCATCTTTATATCATCAACGCACTGAACAGTTTAATAGCTCTGTGAAAGTCAACAAATAAATTCTTGTTAAATGATGTGACGTGTGGAGCGTTTTCTCTCTGAAATCAACATTTTTGCAACATTTAACAAGTACATACTGTATATTATCATTAATATGTGTCATCTGGTACATCTGCAAAACAAACACAAATTATTTTAGTCTATAGACTTATATAGTCTCTGTAAATTTCAGAAAGTCTTAATGAGAACCAAACTATTCTGTTTTTGTCCATGTTCATCTGTCTTTAGTGTGTGTAATGTTTCTGTTTGAGCATGAAGAAGCTCCCGTTATTCTGTTTCTGAACTCCTGAAACGCCTCCCACTGTAGTCTTGAGTTTCTTCCGGGAACGAACACGTCACAATATTCCTCATTTAAATAATTCATACACAGAATAAAGGGGCGGGGCCTGGTTGAGTTAGTTAGCAGTGTGTTAAACTGGTGGTTATGGAAAGGGGCGGGACATTTCCCAAACACACTCGAACCGCTCGACCAATCACAACACACTGCTCCAGCCGACCAATCAGAGCACAGTGTGCTTTTCAGAAGGAGGGGCTTCATAAAGACAGGAGCTAAACAGAGCGTTACTGACAGACTGGGAATAGAGGAGCCGCAACAATGGAGAATATGGGGGAAATAACCAACATTCAAGCAGGAAAACCATCTCTTCTCCATCTACATGTCATCACTAGTGTCTGTCATTCAGAAACATGGTTTTTCCCATCACTGTTATCATCTAGCTACTGGAGTGCCTCAGGGCTCAGTGCTGGGACCACTTCTCTTCTCCATCTACATGTCATCACTAGTGTCTGTCATTCAGAAACATGGTTTTTCCCATCACTGTTATCATCTAGCTACTGGAGTGCCTCAGGGCTCAGTGCTGGGACCACTTCTCTTCTCCATCTACATGTCATCACTAGTGTCTGTCATTCAGAAACATGGTTTTCCCATCACTGTTATCATCTAGCTACTGGAGTGCCTCAGGGCTCAGTGCTGGGACCGCTTCTCTTCTCCATCTACATGTCATCACTAGGATCTGTCATTCAGAAACATGGTTTTTCCCATCACTGTTATCATCTAGCTACTGGAGTGCATCAGGGCTCAGTGCTGGGACCACTTCTCTTCTCCATCTACATGTCATCACTAGGATCTGTCATTCAGAAACATGGTTTTTCCCATCACTGTTATCATCTAGCTACTGGAGTGCCTCAAGGCTCAGTGCTGGGACCGCTTCTCTTCTCCATCTACATGTCATCACTAGGATCTGTCATTCAGAAACATGGTTTTTCCCATCACTGTTATCATCTAGCTACTGGAGTGCCTCAAGGCTCAGTGCTGGGACCGCTTCTCTTCTCCATCTACATGTCATCACTAGGATCTGTCATTCAGAAACATGGTTTTTCCCATCACTGTTATCATCTAGCTACTGGAGTGCCTCAAGGCTCAGTGCTGGGACCACTTCTCTTCTCCATCTACATGTCATCACTAGTGTCTGTCATTCAGAAACATGGTTTTCCCATCACTGTTATCATCTAGCTACTGGAGTGCCTCAAGGCTCAGTGCTGGGACCGCTTCTCTTCTCCATCTACATGTCATCACTAGGATCTGTCATTCAGAAACATGGTTTTTCCCATCACTGTTATCATCTAGCTACTGGAGTGCATCAGGGCTCAGTGCTGGGACCACTTCTCTTCTCCATCTACATGTCATCACTAGGATCTGTCATTCAGAAACATGGTTTTTCCCATCACTGTTATCATCTAGCTACTGGAGTGCCTCAAGGCTCAGTGCTGGGACCACTTCTCTTCTCCATCTACATGTCATCACTAGTGTCTATCATTCAGAAACATGGTTTTTCCCATCACTGTTATCATCAAGCTACTGGAGTGCCTCAAGGCTCAGTGCTGGGACCACTTCTCTTCTCCATCTACATGTCATCACTAGGATCTGTCATTCAGAAACATAGTTTTTCCCATCACTGTTATCATCTAGCTACTGGAGTGCCTCAAGGCTCAGTGCTGGGACCACTTCTCTTCTCCATCTACATGTCATCACTAGTGTCTGTCATTCAGAAACATGGTTTTCCCATCACTGTTATCATCTAGCTACTGGAGTGCCTCAAGGCTCAGTGCTGGGACCGCTTCTCTTCTCCATCTACATGTCATCACTAGGATCTGTCATTCAGAAACATGGTTTTTCCCATCACTGTTATCATCTAGCTACTGGAGTGCATCAGGGCTCAGTGCTGGGACCACTTCTCTTCTCCATCTACATGTCATCACTAGGATCTGTCATTCAGAAACATGGTTTTTCCCATCACTGTTATCATCTAGCTACTGGAGTGCCTCAAGGCTCAGTGCTGGGACCACTTCTCTTCTCCATCTACATGTCATCACTAGTGTCTGTCATTCAGAAACATGGTTTTCCCATCACTGTTATCATCTAGCTACTGGAGTGCCTCAAGGCTCAGTGCTGGGACCGCTTCTCTTCTCCATCTACATGTCATCACTAGTGTCTGTCATTCAGAAACATGGTTTTCCCATCACTGTTATCATCTAGCTACTGGAGTGCATCAGGGCTCAGTGCTGGGACCACTTCTCTTCTCCATCTACATGTCATCACTAGTGTCTATCATTCAGAAACATGGTTTTCCCATCACTGTTATCATCTAGCTACTGGAGTGCCTCAGGGCTCAGTGCTGGGACCACTTCTCTTCTCCATCTACATGTCATCACTAGTGTCTATCATTCAGAAACATGGTTTTCCCATCACTGTTATCATCTAGCTACTGGAGTGCATCAGGGCTCAGTGCTGGGACCACTTCTCTTCTCCATCTACATGTCATCACTAGTGTCTGTCATTCAGAAACATGGTTTTCCCATCACTGTTATCATCTAGCTACTGGAGTGCCTCAGGGCTCAGTGCTGGGACCACTTCTCTTCTCCATCTACATGTCATCACTAGGATCTGTCATTCAGAAACATGGTTTTTCCCATCACTGTTATCATCTAGCTACTGGAGTGCCTCAAGGCTCAGTGCTGGGACCACTTCTCTTCTCCATCTACATGTCATCACTAGGATCTGTCATTCAGAAACATGGTTTTCCCATCACTGTTATCATCTAGCTACTGGAGTGCCTCAAGACTCAGTGCTGGGACCGCTTCTCTTCTCCATCTACATGTCATCACTAGTGTCTGTCATTCAGAAACATGGTTTTCCCATCACTGTTATCATCTAGCTACTGGAGTGCATCAGGGCTCAGTGCTGGGACCGCTTCTCTTCTCCATCTACATGTCATCACTAGGATCTGTCATTCAGAAACATGGTTTTTCCCATCACTGTTATCATCTAGCTACTGGAGTGCATCAGGGCTCAGTGCTGGGACCACTTCTCTTCTCCATCTACATGTCATCACTAGGATCTGTCATTCAGAAACATGGTTTTTCCCATCACTGTTATCATCTAGCTACTGGAGTGCCTCAAGGCTCAGTGCTGGGACCACTTCTCTTCTCCATCTACATGTCATCACTAGTGTCTATCATTCAGAAACATGGTTTTTCCCATCACTGTTATCATCAAGCTACTGGAGTGCCTCAAGGCTCAGTGCTGGGACCACTTCTCTTCTCCATCTACATGTCATCACTAGGATCTGTCATTCAGAAACATGGCTTTTCCCACCACTGTTATCATCTAGCTACTGGAGTGCCTCAAGGCTCAGTGCTGGGACCACTTCTCTTCTCCATCTACATGTCATCACTAGGATCTGTCATTCAGAAACATGGTTTTTCCCATCACTGTTATCATCTAGCTACTGGAGTGCCTCAGGGCTCAGTGCTAGGACCGCTTCTCTTCTCCATCTACATGTCATCACTAGTATCTGTCATTCAGAAACATGGTTTTTCCCATCACTGTTATCATCTAGCTACTGGAGTGCATCAGGGCTCAGTGCTGGGACCACTTCTCTTCTCCATCTACATGTCATCACTAGGATCTGTCATTCAGAAACATGGTTTTTCCCATCACTGTTATCATCTAGCTACTGGAGTGCCTCAAGGCTCAGTGCTGGGACCACTTCTCTTCTCCATCTACATGTCATCACTAGTGTCTATCATTCAGAAACATGGTTTTTCCCATCACTGTTATCATCAAGCTACTGGAGTGCCTCAAGGCTCAGTGCTGGGACCACTTCTCTTCTCCATCTACATGTCATCACTAGGATCTGTCATTCAGAAACATGGCTTTTCCCACCACTGTTATCATCTAGCTACTGGAGTGCCTCAAGGCTCAGTGCTGGGACCACTTCTCTTCTCCATCTACATGTCATCACTAGGATCTGTCATTCAGAAACATGGTTTTTCCCATCACTGTTATCATCTAGCTACTGGAGTGCCTCAAGGCTCAGTGCTGGGACCACTTCTCTTCTCCATCTACATGTCATCACTAGTGTCTGTCATTCAGAAACATGGTTTTCCCATCACTGTTATCATCTAGCTACTGGAGTGCCTCAAGGCTCAGTGCTGGGACCGCTTCTCTTCTCCATCTACATGTCATCACTAGGATCTGTCATTCAGAAACATGGTTTTTCCCATCACTGTTATCATCTAGCTACTGGAGTGCATCAGGGCTCAGTGCTGGGACCGCTTCTCTTCTCCATCTACATGTCATCACTAGTGTCTGTCATTCAGAAACATGGTTTTCCCATCACTGTTATCATCTAGCTACTGGAGTGCCTCAAGGCTCAGTGCTGGGACCGCTTCTCTTCTCCATCTACATGTCATCACTAGTGTCTGTCATTCAGAAACATGGTTTTCCCATCACTGTTATCATCTAGCTACTGGAGTGCCTCAAGGCTCAGTGCTGGGACCGCTTCTCTTCTCCATCTACATGTCATCACTAGGATCTGTCATTTAGAAACATGGCTTTTCCCATCACATGTTTTTTCCTATCAATCTTATTAATTACTGTGGTGCAATCATCTCAAAGAGACACAGAATCACTTTCATGGACCTTCACCTGGACTGTTCCCTGCTGAAGGAATGACCTACCAATACTCAACTAACACTTACTATTCTATAGCTATGTATAATAATAAAATAAAAATAAAAACATTGTACTGTGCTGGAATAACTAGGACTGGTCACAGCACTTGCAGACTGTTGCCCTATTATTGATTTGACTGCGTCTATTGCTCTCCTCATTTGTAAGTCTCTGGATAAAAGCTTCTGCTAAATGATTAAATGTAAATGTAATGTTGAGTGTGTTTAACCTGCAGCTCTCAGACATTAAACACACACACAGCTGAGTCAACACTCAACTGATGCTCTCGATGCACAGCTGCCCTCTTCATACAACCTTCACACACCCAAACACACACACTTCCCTGATGCTGTGTGTGTTAAGAGAGAGAGAGAGAGAGTGTGTGTGTGTGTGTGTGTGTGTGTGTGTGTGAGAGAGAGAGAGAGAGAGAGAGTGTGTGTGTGTGTGTGTGTGTGTGTGTGTTTTGTGAGTGAGTGTTAACAATTAATCTTGGGTATTCAGACGTTTCACTCTACATTCCTAAACCCTGGTTCATTCTTATTTGCGTGTCAGTGTCATGACGAACGCAGCACGTAAAGGCTCTAGCATTGCCATCCTCATATTATCAAGTTTTTATACCATCAAGTCTTTCCTGAATAGACTTTTCGTACTATAAAAGTAAGAATAAAACTCTTCTTCAATCTAATGACGAGTTTTCCATCATCATGTGACATTTTTTGTCCCTCAAACGACGACGCGACTGTTTTAACGCGTTTTAATCGCGGATTTAGTCGTTTATTTAATATTGAATAACAGTAAAGAATTTATAATATATATTTATCAAAACCCTGCTCTCTTTAGAGTTAATTTTCTAGCTGACTATAGAGTAAATCGGGTAAATGTGACGTTATGTGACTCAAGCTAGTTTATTGACGTCTTTCAGAAACACTGATTGAGAATGAGAATGATTAAAATCGATAATTCAATATTTTAAACCCAGTCCTAGTGCTAATCAAGCTTTTAAATTACAAGTGTGAAACTCTTCTTCCACCAGGGTTAAAAAGCGCGGTTTAGAAGGACGATAACCCGGGGTTAAAGCCCTTATGAATGTGAGGCAGTTACTGCGGTTATAATAAATTAATAAACAACTGTAAAGTCAGACAGCTGTCTACTGTACTCTACTGTTCATCAGTGACTCATGAGTGACTGAGAAATCAACCAGTTCCTTCAAGATCACGGAGGTTGTGTTTATATATGAGCGTTGTTAGGAGAAGCCCAGCAGACACACTCACACACACACTCACACACACGTTTGTTTAGCTTGTGAGGACAACCCGTAATGGTCACACACGTCACAGAAAACTTTATGCATTTTTACATTTTGAATAAATAAAACACTGTTTAGTGTGTTTTTAAAATCAAGTCAAGTCAAGTATATTTGCATAGCGCTTTTCACAACACAGATTGTATCAAAGCAGCTTCACAGTATTAAATTAAAATAATACAACTAGTATATAAAAGCCATTTTGAGTACTCAGAAAATGTCCTCATAAATCACGTTCACGTTGTAATACCAGTGTAATATCAAAGTCATTATGCAAATTCCTGTCCTCATAAAGCACATAAACACACACTTTTCCCTGTAATGTAATAAAGTCCTGACGTCACGCTGCCATGGAAACCGCCCTGCACTAACACTGGTCCCAGCGAGACTGTATTTCTTTAATCTTTATTACACTGGGCAGGAAGATCATTATTCCAGAGAAACAGACATCAGCTGACGCAACACCAGGGACTAAATAAATATACAATATATAAATAGCACATGACAACAGAAAAATACTATTATATATTATTTTAATTTTAGTTAAAGTTTTAGGAATTTTGTTGTGCATTTTTGTCATTTTTATTATTATTTTTTAAATATGTCCATATAGTTTTTATTATTTTTTATTAAAATTTTAGTACATCAAGAGAAATGTTGCGTTTGCAACGAGATGAAATAAAACATCAGTTTGACAGTTTTTAAGTGCTGCAAACTGATTAATCGCGTCTAACATACAAGTGTATAAATACACACACACACACGTTCATAAACTTATGTTAGATACGATTAATCAATTTGACAGCGCTGGTTTTTACATATGGGTTTGACTCACAGAGCAGTGAAGTGTGTGTGTGTGTGTGTGTGTGTGTGTGTGTGTGTGTCGACAGGCCAATCCTCTCACAGGTATCTGATCCACCTACGCTAAACACCCACCCACACACACACACACACATACTAACCAGACCCCTAAACCTGCCCATAACGCGCGCGCGCACACACACACACACACACACACACACACACACACACACACACACACACACACACACACTCTCTCTCTCTCTCTCTCTCTCTCTCTCTCTCTCACACACACACACACACACACACACACACTAACCAGACCATAACGCACACACACACACACACACACACACACACACACACACACACACACACACACACACACACACACACACACACACACACACACACACACACACTCCCTCTCTCTCACACACACACACACACACACACACACACACACACACATACTAACCAGACCCGTAAACCTGCCCATAACGCACACACACACACACACACACACACACACACACACACACACACACACACACACACACACACACACACACACACTCCCTCTCTCTCACACACACACACACACACACACACACACACACACACATACTAACCAGACCCGTAAACCTGCCCATAACGCACACACACACACACACACACACACACACACACACACACACTAACCAGACCCCTAAACCTGCCCATAACGCGCACACACACACACACACACACACACACACACACACACACACACTAACCAAGTCAAGTCAAGTCAAGTCAAGTATATTTGTATAGCGCTTTTCACAATACAGATTGTATCAAAGCAGCTTCACAGTATTAAATTAAAATAATACAACAAGGTTTGTTTCTAGTGGAATTTATTTATTGATAAAATCAAATTAGATATCCCCAGAATATCCCCAACTGAGCGAGCCAAAGGCAACAGTGGCAAGGAACCGAAAACCAGACCCCTAAACCTGCCCATAACGCACACACACACACACTCTCTCACACACACACTCTCTCTCTCTCTCTCACATACACACACACTAACCAGACCCCTAAACCTGCCCATAACGCGCACACACACACACTCTCTCTCTCACACACACACACACACACACACACACACACACACACACACACACACACACACACACACACACACACACACACACACACACACACACACACACACACACACACACACACACACACACACACACACACCTAATCGGACCTGCTGAACGAGCTCGAGACACAAAAAGAGCAAATGATTGACAGGCTGTTTCTTGGGAAATACTGGAGCCTCATTTACAGTCAGTGTTGGGCTGGAGGCGGAGCCACACACACACACACACACACACACACACACACACACGATTTACAGTCGTGTTGATCTGTCTCTGAGTTCTGGTAGTTTATGAAAGGACTATGTTTGTAAGACAGGAATGTTGTTATATTCACACAATCACAGGACAGCCTTGAGCTCCTGAAGTGAACTTCCTCTGCTCACACACACACACACACACACACACACACACACTGCGAAACCATGAAAACCCCGACACTGCTGCTTGGAGAACATTTGCGCAATCTGAGACGCACAAGTTTCCCGGCGGGTTTATTGCGTTCGGCGTGTTGAAACGGCAGCAGAGGATCATGGGAGTTTGGTCAGATTGACGCATGTTAATATCTCACACACACACACACACACACACACATATATGAATGAAGTCGTCATACGCTGATATGGGTTTATGATTATCTATATGAGATAACCTGTGCGTCTGTGAATGGAGCACTAGTCAGTGATCAGTAAACACACACACACACACACACACACACACACACACACACCTGCGTTTATGAGCTTTTATGACAGACAGCAGGTGCTCCATGAAATCAGCAAACATGGGCTTCTGAACACACACTTCCTGTAGAGACGGTAAACACTGACGAGCAGGCTTTACCTATTAAGGTGAGATGCAGTATCTAATGTGTGTGTGTGTGTGTGAGTGTGTGTGTGTGTATCAGATGCATCAGCACAGGGAATTCCCCCTCAACACTCATATACACACACTCCCAGTGTTTGCTAAGTCAACCATCACTGTTTCTGATTCTGACCTGAGGCCATTAAAGCTCTGAGATCCGAACACACACAAGAACACACACAAGAACACACACAAGAACACACACAAGAACACACACATGAATCAGTGTGTGTTTAGGGTGGAGTCACATTATCAATGTTGAGGAACTCTGGAATTCCTCTTTCGGTTCTGAACATGCTGACACACGCAGGCCTGCGTTAGCAGAAGTGTGTGTGAGTGAGTGAGTGAGTGAGTGAGTGAGTGTGAGTGTGAGTGTGAGTGAGTGAGTGTGTGTGTGTGTGTGTTCATTAGCAGCATCACAGGACGTGGGAAGACCTGAGATCTTTGACACGGACACTGTGAGCTTCTCACCGTCTTCACACTCGCACCGTCACTGTGAAACATCTCGCTGAATCCTGTCACACACACACACACACACACACACACACACACTGAAGATGGTGAAACGACTGAAGCTACACTAGAGAGAGTCTCAGCTAATGAATGTTAATGATGGAACTGCTTTTGTTCTAATATAATATTTGCTAAACTACTAAAAGAGTTTTTTGAAATTATATTAAAATATTCCAAGTATTAAGATCTGCAAGTGTGTGTGTGTGTGTGTGTGTGTGTGTGTGTGTGTATCGGTTTCAGCAGAAGTGAAGGAAGCAGTTTCAGTTTCTGGTGTTTTGGCGCCACCAGGTGTTCCAGCTCAGACACACACACTCTTCACACCAGCATTAAACAAAA